>NC_044501.1:19552989-19647989 GCF_902362185.1 Chanos chanos
ATGAAAAATGAGACAAAACTTCAGGACATTATGGGATCTGTTTAATTATCCAAAGATGTTTTCCTGTCATGTCGCAGGTTCTGAATCTCTACTGGCCGTTCTGAATTAGGTTTTCTTTGTTTAGTCATGTCCTTGTTTTCCCTGGTTTAGTTAGTGAATCATTCAGTCATTAGTTTCAACTGTTTTTGTTAATTTAGTCTGGTTTCTGCTCTGTATAAATTCCCCTGCCAGTTCTTTGTTGCTTGGTGAAGCCTTGCCTGAACTAGTTCGTACCTTGATGATGTAGTTGAGTGCCACTAGTAAGTCTGAGTTGTTTGAATCCTGTCTTTATCCTGCCTTGTTCCTGTTCTGTGTTCCTGTGCCTCTGTTTTCTGGCCTGACTTGTGCTAAAAAAAAGCTGGGGTGAGACCTTTACTTGATTGAACGTCTTCTACACATGGGTGACAAGGGCTATGTTCTGCAGATGGAAGTGGATAAAGAATCTAATGAATGTATTTGTAAGACCTGTGCCTTGAATAAGGTTGTTACTGAGAGATGTTCCTTGATAAGATTCAGAGCAGTCAAATACGATTCCCAAGCTTCCTTTTGTGGGGTGACATACTCCTTTTTTTATATACCACTTTCCATTTTCCAATTTCCGCTGCTTTTGGGGCACAAGTTCACATAACATCATACCTTCCACAAACACCCCATACTCCTGATGAAAGCTTCCTTTTCTGCAAAACTTTTTGTTAAGCACCTAAGCCTGTTGCTCTGCCAGGTGATGACTATTTGGCGTTTTGAATGGTAGTAAAAACTGGTAACGCCCATCCTTAAGCTCAGCAGAGCTGTCCATGTTTGAATAAATCTTTTTTGAGCTTCTTGTGACATCTTTGTCTCTTCCTCACAGCTGTTCTGTGTTCTCTGAAATCATGTTTGAATTGTTGGGCTAAAAGTTTACTCCAGGTTTTTCAGCAGAAATGCAATGAGCATAAATATACAGTTTACTTTGCTTTTTGAGGCCTGCTTCCTCACCAGGCGGAAGACCATCCACCATCCACTGTAGCTAAGTGTTTATAGCAAAGGGTCCATTACCCTTCTCTAAGGTTTCATCAATTTTAATTCATTTATCTCTGTAAACTGGTCAGTGTCAGCACCAATGCTGGGTAAGTGAATATTGTACAGGCATGCCCTGGCCAATCAGAGCCTAGTTTGGCATGTCTGTGTAATTGCCTTGTTACCTGCACCTGTGTTTAGTTTGTGTCGTCATTGTGCCTGTGAATATATACCCCACTGTTTTCCTGTTAGCCTTTGTGAAGTCTCTCATGTGCTGTTAGTGCTGAGCTGTGCCCTGGGGGAGTATTCCAAGTACATGGTTTAGTGACTAACCCGGTTAAGTTAACTCAGAGTAAGTAGTAAATCTCCTAATAGAAGAGGAGGAGGATGAAGCCATAGGGCTCTTCTATTAGGAGGTTTACTACTTACTCTTAGCTGGGTTAGTCACTAAACCACGTACTTGGAGTACCCCTCTAGTCCCTGCTCGCCCCTTTTTGACACTTGGATTTCAATTTGGGATTAAAGATTTGGCTGCACCTGACCACCAAGTTGTTGACAGAATTTTCCAGTTCCAAAGTATGCAAAGAATTCAGTGCTGTTTGCCCCGAGTGTTTAAATGCCTTCTGAGACTGCAGAATGTGGTGGAACTCCCAGTGTCACAAGCACAATGTTTGTTGCTAGAAGCAGTTAAAGTGGCTTGCTTGCTGTCCTTCAGTGTTTGCAGTCTTGTTCTCTGTAGTGGAATGTTCAGCTTCATCTTCAGGCAGTACTGCCACCGTGGTGGCCAAGCTACTTCCCCTACTCCTTAACTTAGCCACCATTCTGGACTGAGTGGATACAGTCTTGGTTTTTGTTACCCTTTTACTAGAGAGACAATCTTGAATATCGCCACAGACTGAATTCTGGCTTGCCTTTCCATGAGGTCTACAAAGTCAAGGAATGTAGCTTTCATTAGTATTTCCTCAAAAATATCTTACGCTCTCCAGTTTCCCATTGGCTTGTAAGGATGTTTGAAAATAAGAAGCCTTAGATTTGAGGGAAGGTTTCTTTCACTTTAAGGTCTACATTAAACTGCAACGTGCTTTAAGAAAGGGTGTAGACTCCCATTCCATAGTCTGAAATGCATCATCAGCCTGTTTTGGCTGCTTCTAGTGTAACATTTTATCAGGGCTGTGGAGTCGGAGTCGGAAGCAATTATTGGGTTACTGGAATTGGAGTCTCAGTCGGAAAAAATGTATCGACTCCAACTATTTGCTGGTGTATAAGTCAATCCGGCGTATAAGTCAACCTCCCAAAATTAGAGGTGTAATATAGGTTTAGGTCTATATCCGCTGTATGAGTGGACCCCCAAAATAATGTTCAACTTTTGTAGAACATGATGATGGTGAAAAAGTATGTGATGCAAAAATCAGTAGTTTTACTGGTTCCGAAAAAAATGACCTACTAGAGCATCAAATTTAAAAAGACGCAGTGTTTTCATTCTAAAGTGTTAGAAGCTTTACTTGGGAAAAATAGCAATACAAACACTCCACCCACTTCACAGCTAAACAAAATCAGAAATCGACTGGAAGACAAAACACAGCTAGCAAAATTCTTAATTATTGACAAAGTTACCATAACAATGACATCAGAAAAGTTCAAAAAACACATCATCAAAATGGTGGTGAAAAACAATGTACCTCTATCTTTTTTTTTCACAACCAGCCTTTTTAGGCTTAAATGGAGGAATGGCTAGAAAACTTGGAGATTCTCTGGAAAGAAAAAGTATAAGGAGACTGGTAGTTGAAGAAGCCAAATATAAGAAAGAAGAACATCGAAAAAGTCTGAAGGGATGTTTTGTCTTTCTTAAAATGGATGCATGCACGTGTCACAGAGTCAACTATTTTGCCATTAATGTTCGATTTGTTGATGACGACAATGAAATGATAACCTGAACAATGGGAGTAAAGGACACCCAGGCACATCACACCAATGAATATCTTCAGAAGTTAGTGGAAGAAGTTTTGAAAGATTTTGAAATGAGAAAAGAGCAGATTCTATGTATTGTAATGTATAATGCTTCAAACATGTTAAGCACAACTGAGAAAATGAATAAAGCTAGCGAAGAAAGTACACAAATACTGGAAGATGAAGATAACTCCGCAAATGATCCAGAAACAGCACAAAGAGGAGAGGGAAGTGAAATTTTAGATGACATTGTTGAAGAAGCATCTAAGCTATTTCCAATTCGGCATATGTGTTGTGCTGTGCATACACTGCAACTAGCTATAAGAGATGGATTGAAAGATCGTCACGCAGCTACTCTCATTGGCGAGTTGAGGCAAGTAGCCATTGCAGCCAGGACCCCTAAAATAGATGCTATTCTGCAGAGGTGCTGGAAAAGGAGCCATTTTGGATCAAGCAACATGCTGGGGAAGCACTTATTTGATGATCAAGTGTTTGCTGGAACTAAAACCCTTTCTTGAAGATCTGAATAACAAAAATGTTTCACTAACTGAAAGCCAGTGGTTGTAAGCGACACAATTAGAAAGTCTGCTTTCTCACCCTTTTACTGTCACCAAGCAGTTGCAATCTGATGATTTAACATCTGGTAGATTCTTGTTGAAGTGGAAAAGCTTGATATATCGCCTGAACAGAAGTGGAGGATTGATTGCTGATGGCATTGTATCTTCAATAAAAAGAGAGAAGGTCTCTTACTGGATTATCCAATCCGTTTAGCTGCTGTTTACATCAATCCAATGAGCCGAATTTTAATGAACGATGACCAAATTGCTGAAGCAAAAGAGACACTCTATGAAGTTGCAGTTTGCTTGAGAGGCTTAAAGGTACTACATTAAACTCCAGAACCACAGGACGAAGAAGCTAGAAGCATTGGTAACTCGGAATCTGAATCATCCTCTTCAAATGAAGATTTAGACTTTGAAGCATACTCAGACAAAATGGAACGTTCAGAAGTAAAGAGATGTCACTTAAACTTGGAAAAAGAACCGGTAGATCTCCAAACAAAGAAATTTCAGCAAGATTTTTCAAATCTTTAAGAAATTTGTAGGGACAAAACGTTTCAATCTTTTACAATATAATTTTAATTTCATTTAATGTAATCTTTCATGTTCCATTCACTTAAATTTTATACTCAAACAATGCTTTAATCTGGAACAGGAGGGGTTATGTACCTAATTGAGTTTATTTCTCTTAACAAAATGGTCATTTGTTAAGGTACTTTAAGTGTTCAATTTTTTTAGTTTTAACTTTGAAATCTTTGTAGTAGGATGTATTTCAGCTTTTTGAACTGGTAAAGAAAGATGTTCCTGATTTTCTTTTATAGCATTTTTATATTTATTTATTTAAAATCTTTTAACTTACCTTGTGATAAAAATACAGCCTCTTTTTTAATTTTGTAAGTTTTATGTTTAATAGTACTCAGTTTTTGTAACTTCTCTATTAAATAATATAAAAAGCCACAACAGCATAGCTATAGCCTTTAAACCCAAACTTTAACAGGTTAGGGTGCTAAAAAGTACCCTGATGATTCATGTTGGCAGTGATGAAATGCCTTGTATGTTGTGTGCTCTCAGTCTATATAGGGCTTATAATTAGTCTAATTACAAATAGAGGAGTAAGAGTCGCAGTCGGAGGTACCATTAATTGAGGAGTTGGAGTCAGAGTTGGAGTCGGAGTCGAAGGTTTTGTGTACTGACTTCACAGCCCTGCATTTTATGCCATAGTCAAACGATTGCTCGAAAAGTCTAAAATTGTGGTTCCCCCATCAAATGCAAGAATATCCCCAGCATAGTTTTTGCAAACTCAATTAGAGATGGTTCGGGATCCAGAGATTACTTGGAATTTCCATAAAGGCTCTCCAGACATGCATTCATGCCATCTCCTGGTGGTTTTGAGTGAGATCCTGATCTTTTTTGAGAATTCAGAGAATGTATGCTAAAACTTTGTAAAACCTTTACTTTGGCATTTGTAGCTGCTGTCTCTTTCCAGTTCCATCATTTCTGTTTTCCAGTTCAGTTGTCTGCACCTCCAGAGTATGTTTTTCCTTAAGGCTGCAGGGCACTGTGAAAGAGTTGCTTTTTCAGCTTTGAGGCATGCAGATGATCCCAGTGATCTAGTTTTATCACTACACTCCAGAATGTGAATGTGCTGATTTACTGGATTTCTCAGGCAGATTAGAAATACTGTGAAGGGTTGTGATCATTTATTGAAGATCACCTTGAGCGTTTTTCCATTTCATTTGAAAAAGTTCAAAAGAAGCCATTTTTTATACCTGTCAACATTGTCACTTTTTGGTTTCCTTCTCATTTAGACACACTTGCATAGACACATGAATTCATCCTTTGAATTCATTTGATACCTCACTGAACATTTCAAGTACTTTGTTTACAGCATAAACATTTCAATTATCAATTAATTTCAATTCAATTAATTTCTTTAATTCATTCATTTGCCATGTAGATATGCTGAATTTGTCTCCGAGTTTCTCATTTTCCCATGGCAGAAGTTTATCTAAATTTGAGGATCAATTTATAAACATGCATAGTTCTGCTTTGAATAATGTCTTTTTAACACCAACACAGCATCACTGTTTCAATAAATATTCATTCAAAGAATTGTGCAACAGAAAACACGGACCGCCTCCAATGGCGAATCACAAAGTCCGTGTTACCCTCTTCTACTAACTTCTCCTGCTAGCATGTGTATCAATCAAACATCTCCATTTCATTCCAGACAATTTCCAACATTCCATTTAAACAATTGCAATGCCTTTTAAGCAACTGCAAAAATATTTTTTCCTGTAGTGGCTTAATTTCTAGAGAGCAACTGTCTATAAATCTGCTTTAGTATATGATGTGCTTCCCTTCGAATAAACAACACATAAACAAACCTTGTTAACTGAAACTAGTGGATCTAGGCAAATAGAGTGGGAAGGGCGGTAACGAAGCAAACAAGCAAGTAAACAGTAACGTAAACACCTAAAGGAGTGAGTTGCTGTCCTTTTTAAACCGTTTTAATCCTATAGCCCTTTCATAATGAGAGACTCTAAAGAAATTAATAGGTCACAGAGTATAAGTAAAAACGATTAACCTATCCTAATTGGCCAATTTAAAATATAAATATAGAATTAATTTCAATAATCAGTAAATTTCATTTAATTAAATTCCATTAAATTGAATTTTCATCTTAAATACAGCTTGTACAGAGTACGTACCTCATATTTGTTGTGTTTCTTCTCTGGTTTTGGTCAGATTTTACTGAGATAATGTCCCTACTCTCTCCATCTCTCTCTCTCTCTCTCTCTCTCTCTGTCTGCAGTGACTAAGACAGTGTGTGCTGAGCAGTGTGATGGTCGTTGTTTTGGTCCATACGTCAGTAACTGCTGCCATCGTGAGTGTGCTGGAGGCTGCTCTGGACCGAAGGACACAGACTGCTTTGTATGATGTCCTCTCTCCCAACCTCACACATCGTAACACCTTTAACATTGTAACACCTTTACCATTGTAACACCTTAGCTCAGTCTGCAGTAATACCTTAAACAGATGAGACGCTCCAATATCAATATTTGTCAGAGTTGAAAGCATGTCTGTTATTTAATCTTTTGCAATGGACTGTATAAATGAAGTGCTTTAAATGAATTCTATCAACTTTATTTAATTGTACTTTTAATTGGATCTGTTGGTTCCACTGGACTGCATCTTTTTTTTTTTTAATTTAAAGCTTTTTTTACAACTTTAATCAGGGGTTTGTATTACGTTTGAAAATGTTGACATTATATCCATCAATACTTAAAGTATGAATTGCATTCCACCCATTTAAATGACTTTTTTGATCAATGGCTTGGATCATTTGCTCTGTACAGTTCTTTAAACCAAAATAAAATCGTAATGGAACTTTGCAGAAAATGATTAATTACATAAGGGAAATGAACAAGCTACCTGGGCCATTGACGTCATCTCTTTGTTCAACAGGCATGTACGAACTTCAACGACAGTGGAGCCTGTGTGACACAGTGTCCTCAGCCGTTTGTGTACAACCCAACCACCTTTCAGCTGGAGCACAACCCTAAGGCCAAATACACTTACGGAGCTTTCTGTGTCAAAAAGTGTCCACGTAAGAATCTCTCTTCCCTCTCTCTCTCTCTCTCTCTCTCTCTCTTTCTCTCCCCCCCCCCCTCCTTTTATCATGAGAGAAAGAACACTACACAGGGGCATAAATAATTCCACATTATAAGATCACAGCTAATGTTTTTTTAATGCTCAGAAAAGCAGTCATTTAGCCTTAGTTTGTGTAAAATGATTAGTTCATCCTGTGAAATGTTGTACTGTGTTGTGTGACAGATAACTTTGTGGTGGATCACAGCTCCTGTGTAAGAGCCTGTCCCAGCAACAAAATGGAGGTGGAAGAAAACCACACCAAGATGTGTGTCCCCTGCACGGACATTTGCCCAAAAGGTATATGAGATGCTATATGCAATAAAATAAACTGTCAGTTAGTTAGGATTATAAGCATACTTCATTTTTATTTACTTCAAATTATTTGCTATATTCCGCTATAGATCATTGCTCTGGCTCACAGAAAATGGCCGATAGTAATCTAAGCTTCTTTTTTTTTTTATCGTTTTATCGTTTGATTAACACAGCTGCTGTTTTACATACAGTGCAGATTTGCATCTGTTGTATTGTCAACAGAATTATAAAGATATATAAATATCTCTGGTAAATGTTCAAACAGCAAAGGTTTTGAAGACACTCAGTAGTCAGCAACAGAGTTGCCATGATGATGATTTGACATCATTTAGCCAAAATGTGATCTTTTTGCTCCCCTCAAGTACTAAACTTAAACTAAACCTAGTCTGCTTAAGAATTCAAATGTTTCACATATGCATGGTTTTACAGTGATTTTAGCTCAACAGTTCACATAATGGTGAAATGTTTTAAATGTTCCGTATTTTTATATGACCAGGGACATGAATCTAAAATCACTTTTATTGTTTAAATGTCTTTGTCTTTCTCTGTCAAGGGTTTCTGACTGGGCAAAGAGAACCATAATCACTCATAGCACCAGACTGGATTTTTAATTGTTTTAATCTGGCCTTAAATCTTTTGTCCCCATATAACGCTGCATATTGATTCTGTGATTTCTAATTGTTCTGTCAGAGAGGAGGAGTTAATGAGAGAGGAAATGAGAATAGATTGCTATTTCACTCACCCAACTGGGTCATATCTGTCACCATCAAAGACTGGGAACATTTGTTCATACAAGACTAATTCATCATTTTCTCCAGAACAAAAATACAGGGGCCACAGTTCTTTAGTTAACATAATTAACATAGAAATTATAAAAAAAAAAAAAAAAGATTTAAATGGTGAGGCTGACTCAGGTTATTGACTCATATTTTCTCAACCTGTCATATCCCAGTTAGTGTGTAAATACCTCAAGACTTTATCCAATCAACACAAACAGCTTTAGAGCTTTAGAGGTACTGTAACAGACAATCAACAAGGAAGGTCCTTGCTAGGGAAGGTTTGTATAAAATTTCATGCATTTCTGCTGTCCCTACAGTAATGAATATTGTGTAAACATTGTGTTTGTGGCGTGTGGTTCTGCAGTTTGTGATGGTATAGGAACAGGAAGCCTACAGACGGCCCAGACGGTGGATTCCAGTAACATCGACAAGTTCATTAACTGTACCAAGATCAACGGCAACCTCATCTTCCTCATCACTGGCATCAAAGGGTGAGGACTGCTTCTTTCTCCAAGGTCTTTTTAGATCACATTGCTTTGACTCCACATTTCTTCTCTTTCCCCCTCTTTATGATTAGATTTTTCTATCATCAATCTCTTGGACGTTTGTATTTTACCAGCTACAGTTTCTGCTTTGGCTGCCAACATCTAATGAACTGCCTTATAGTGGATTTGGATTTGTAGTCGAGATTTGGATTTGGACTGGATTTGTAGTCAAGAATTTAATTTTTCAGACAAACACTGAAAAGGCTGATGTGTTTCCTTTGTACTGGAGAAATTTTCTCTTTATTGAGCAAAGTGAAAGGTGAGGCTAGCCTGTTTTCACCTGTTTCTGGAGCCATCCTCTGATACAGCTCATTTCATGTGTGACCTTGACTTATTCCCTGTGATGTTGCCTGTGCACCCTCCATTACATCAGATTGACCCAACAGATGTCCTGGGAATTCCATAGTTCTTTCAGTTTACATTTTTCTTTCACTGATGTACAGTATGTCTTCATGTGGTTTTTCAAACTCATGTGAGCAGAGGGGCACATGTAAGGGCAAACACAGCCAAACACACACAGATGCATGCAAATGTGTTCATGCAAACACACAGCAATATAGACACGAACACACACACACGCACACACACACACACACAAATCTTGTGTCTTTCCCTCACCACAGAGATATGTTCCATGGCATAAAGGCTCTGGACCCGGAGAAACTCAACGTGTTCAACACTGTTAAAGAGATCACAGGTTAGAGGAAGCTTGTCAGTCTTACAACATCTAGAGAATACAGTGTTTTTCTTCATAAGTTAGTGTGTGTGTGTGTGTGTGTGTGTGTGTGTGTGTGTGTGTGTATGTGTGTAACTGAAGAGAAATGGATCATCTGTATGTCACCCAAGTCTTGTCTCACACTAAGCATGGACTCATAATTGTGTGAAGCATCCGATAAAATGAACCAGTATTTTCCTAATGAAAACTCAAAGCAAGAAAAGCTATGGGCATGTCACTGATCTTTGTTTTGCGTGCCTGGTATTTTAAACCACACAAACATTACATCTTACGATATGAAAAGCCATCTTTTAATTAATATGATTTTGTTTTTCCCCTAGCAGACACAATAAACCTTCCTTACAGTAAATAAAAAGTAATAAAACTGTCAGACAAACCAAGGGAAACAGTGCGCTACCATGGTTATGAGTCTGCACTTGTTTACAGATGATGTTTTTAACCTATTACTCTAAATGTATGAAGCTGCCCTGACAAGTCACAATGCATAGCAACTTGTTATAAGAAAGAAATTAATGGTTTTATTTCCCTAAAATGTGAAAAGTATGAAAAGTAGTTGTTAATGTTAGCTATATAAGTAATGGTTGCACAGATAACAGTATGAATAATATTTTGTGTATTGAATTCAACAATATGAATTCGTAGCTTTGCAGTAAGTAATTTGTAACAGAGATGGTTTTGTTTGAGGTTTTATTTGGACTCTTATTATTGCTTCTTAAGGTTTTCTGAACATCCAGTCTTGGCCAGAGAACATGACAGACCTGGGAGTTTTCTCTAACCTTGCTGTAATTGGAGGAAGATCCCTGTACAGGTAAATGGCCCAGTTAATGATCCAGCCACACTTCATTATAATTATCATTGCCTCTCCCCCTCCCCCCGCCCTACATGTTACAATCAAATACATTTTTTATTATTTTGCCATTCCTTGCTTCCTCTTTATTAATCATTCATAGTGTAAATAGCATGCAGGTATTTAGTAGCCATGTTCATGCATGTTTAACACAGGTTTGTGCATTCCAGGGAATGCACAACACGTGTGCACACGGCTTGCACATGGTCAGAACACGTGCCATCATATGTGGTGCACAGAATAAGGAAAACCTTCTGTTTCTGGGTCCCTCATCAACCTCCCAAAAACGTTTCATGTTCATTGTAATGGTAATTAACATCACATGTGCATTCATGGTTAATTCAAGACATTTCTCAGCATCATCATTAGCATCATCTCCGTAAGTTCATCCAGTTTGAAATCATAGCATTCCTATTTATTAATCCTAAAACTCTGGCCCAGGAAATCCCAAACTGCTTGGTCTGAGCTCTCTTTCCGTCCAGGAGCATGCTGGCTCCACTCCATAGCCGAGTTCCAAAGCGGAGAATGATGTTCAGTATCTCTGATGTTCCACATGCTAATGATCTCACTGGGTTCTTTGGAGGCTTCCTCACACCCCATTTCTGAGCACATCCTTCTGATACCCTGGAAGAATTTCTTTGATTAATATGCTGTTTTGATAGCTGTTTTGCATTTACTAATCTGCCCAAATCCAAGGGGAAGCCTTCATGGGGGAAAGTTGAACTATGTTGTGGATGTTTTGTAAAATGCTTCAATGAACTGTGTTGATCTCAGCTCTGATGCAGAGACTCTGATGCACTTCCTTCAAATGATTGCATATAGAATATTCTTCATTTATTAAATTGTTTCAAAACTTTTGTTGTATGTGTTTACCAGGGTAAATAAATGTTAGGGAATCATTAGAGCATGAAACCTGCCTCGTCTAAAGACAACTAGTTTTTATTGTCTAAACACACAAGAGGAGGTTGTTGGAGGGGGAAAAGGTTTTAGAACTAGAAGATTTATGTAAGACTGTAGTGAAGGCTTCACGCTCCTTACTTTGATGTAAGGTTGTTGTCATTCTTGTTGTGAAGAGTTTAATTCAATTGAACGTGCCCTTCTGTTTAGTGTTGACACAGAAGGTAAACTGATACAGCGCTCAAAGTGCAATGTGAAGGTAAAACATTCCCATTATTTGGGAATGTTTTATTTAATACAGAGCAGGTGACAGCTGAACCACGGAAGCGCTTGAAGGCACTTCAAAGCACCTCAAAGCGTCAAAAATATTTCTGATGTTAATGTTTCCATACAGCTAATCTACTCTGTCAGTGTATTCTCCTCCCTGTGTTTGAAGACACTGTCTCCACCTTTGGTTTGATATCCTTATCAAATGTACATCTTTGCGCTGACACTGCTATTGTGTTTGACCTAGTAACCTGAGACTGTATCTCTCTACTGATCCAAAAACAGTGTTGGCTATAATAATCTGAGACACTAACTCTGTTTGGCTACAGTGGCATCTCTCTGCTGATCCTGAAACAGCGCTGGATCTCCTCTCTGCAGTTCCAGTCTCTGAGGGAGATCAGTGCTGGTAATGTCTACATCACCAACAACAGTCAGCTCTGCTTCTACAACACAGTCAACTGGACCAGCCTGTTCCGCACCAGCACCCAGAAGGCCCTGATCCGCAACAACAGAGACCCCAAAGAGTGCAGTGAGTGTCTGTCCTCACCTCACTTCCCAAAGCAGCTCTTTGTTATCCATCCATCCATCCATCCATCCATTCATTCACTGATTTTAAATGAATGAAGTATCAAAGATCTCAGGACCTGAGCATGTGGTGGTAACATACAGAAGCTGAGATGAATGGTGTTAAATCAAAGAGATAATTCTGAGCTTTATGTATCAGTCTCTTTAAGTGCAGAACAGTAAGGGAGAGAAGCATGTACTGTAAGTGATGACCCATCAGAGGCTGAAGAAGACGTTGACAGAACCTTCCTGTGGTGCGACACTGCTCAGTGTTAGTTGTTGTAATTAGTATGTTAATGAGTGTGTGGTGAGCAGAATCAATGTCTCCTTTCACACTTTCCTTCATTATTCCTCTATTCACACTGTCAGTTCAGAGGAGATACTGCTCTACCTGGATGATTGACACACAGACAACAGCACTTGAATTTCCATACACACACTTTACTTCTTGGCTGCGAGGCCTGGTTTGGCTAAATAGCCTCAGGTTGTTTTCATTAATCCAGATTCCACTCTCGGCCATATGAATATTACCTCCCCGTTTTTTTTTTTTTTGGTTTGTTTTGTTTTTTTTTTTACATTTTGATCTCAAACTTGACCACATTTTAGCCAAAAAAGTTAACTGGTTTTAAATATTCTGACATATCTCCAGTGCAATTAATCTGCCATGGAGTGTATATCAAATGTCATGCTACAGCTTTACAGTCTTTCATATATTACAGCGTTTGTCATATTACAGTCTTTCATATGTTACAGTGTTTCATATGTTACAGTCTTTCATATGTTACAGTGTTTCTCATATTACAGTCTTTCATATATTACAGTCTTTCATATGTTACTGTGTTTCTCATATTACAGTCTTTCATATGTTACAGTGTTTCTCATATTACAGTCTTTCATATATTACAGTCTTTCATATGTTACAGTCTTTCATATGTTACAGTCTTTCATATATTACAGTGTTTTTCATATGTTACAGTCTTTCTCATATTACAGTGTTTGTCATATTACAGTGTTTCTCATATTACAGTGTTTGTCATATTACAGTCTTTCATATGTTACAGTGTTTCATATGTTACAGTCTTTAATATGTTGCAGTGTTTCTCATATTATAGTCTTTCATATGTTACAGTCTTTCATATATTATAGTCTTTCATATGTTACAGTCTTTCATATGTTACAGTGTTTCCCATATTACAGTCTTTCATATATTACAGTCTTTCATATGTTGCAGTCTTTCACAAATTATAGTCTTTCACAGCTAACTGCTTAATGAACATTTTTAATTGGCAAATGTGTTGCCAATAAATAATGAGTAAAATATGTCTGTCTCTCTGTTTATCTGTCTGTCTGTTTGTCTGTCTGTCTGTCTGTCTGTCTGTCTGTCTGTCTGTCTTTCTCTTTCTCTCTGTGTCTGTGTGTGTTTTGCTCAGCCCGGGAGCGGATGGTGTGTGATCGGCTGTGTTCAGATGCAGGTTGCTGGGGACGTGGACCCGACCAGTGTCTGTCCTGTCGATTTTTCAGCCGTGGACGGACCTGCGTGGAGTTCTGTAACCTCTATGATGGGTAAGCTAATAAGACTGATGTCTATAAACCCACCTGAACCATCCTCAATAAAGCTGACACAAAATTCAGTAAACTGACATTTTATTTGCATTACACATATATGGCAAATGTCAGGAGTATTACAACTAGTCTGTTAGGCTCAGTTTGAACAAATGTCTTGTCATGCATGAACTTGTGAACTTTGTTACTCACTTATATTGTTATTTATTATTAATCATAGTAATATGAACCACAGAATGCTCCTATCGTTTTTCAAGCCAGTCTAATATCTACTAATCTATAGACTTCTTAATTAGCAGACACAATGAGAGAAATGGTTATGTCATTTCCTCTCAGTGACACTTTTCATAATTAATCACAAACATTGAGATGCCTGTCTCGTGATGAGGGGTTGTAGACAGCAGTCTATCAGTGACTTTACTGCTTAGAGACACACAGCAATCCTTTGATGTCAGTCTCATTTTTATGCTGTGTCTCACCTCAGTGAAACATCCTGCACTGTGCTCCTGCCAGTATTCAGGAGACACTCTTTGAATATTGTAATCAACTGATTAATACTGTAATGTTTTTATGTACAATGATAAATGACCGGATGTCGTAGGTTATTGCATATTTATATATGTGGTCATAAGCGATGGATTCAATAAAGTGAACCAATGTCAGGTTGTGACTTCCTTATCTGTGCTCATAAACAGCTTGGTCTAATGATCCAGTGTAGGGTTATTTAATGAATTTGCATAAACCCATGTAAGGTTATAAATTGCCTATGCATCTTCATAAGCACCACCAGGTCCCAATGTTAGATTATTACATATCTGTGTGTGTTTGCGATGACTGAGTCAGAAGCACTTGTTGATCAGACCATCAGAATCACAGTTTTAGAAAAGCTTTGAAGATCAAAATGAAAACACTACTTAGCCAAGACTTTGAAGTTCTGAGAAACCATCCTTATGCATTCATGTGCATGTTTAAATCCATAATCACATAATTAAAATTTGAGCCACTTGATGATCTATCATCACTGACTCTGAGTAATGGGACACTCTGGGGAGCTGCGGAGAACTTTCAGGAAAGTGGAAAAGTTTCTGTGGTTTTCATTGTTTTTTGTCTCTGTTTCTCTCTCTCTCTCTCTCACACACACACACGCACACACACACACACACACACACACACACACATACACACACACAAGCACATCCCTGCCAAAAAACAGGATGCATGATGGATTATAAAGAAATGAAAATGTATGTGTGTATCGGTGTGTGCGTGTGTGTTTGTGTGTGTGGATGATGCTGAGCTAATTCTCATCTTCTGATCTCAAGCCTGCACACAGCTCACACCAGGTGACAGTGGCATCCAACGAGGGAGAGGCCAAACGTTTGTGAGGAGATGTGTGTTTGGGTGCAGAGGGATCTTTATAAAAGAAATTCTTTTTTTTGAAGCCCATTAACCTTCAGCATTTGCGAATAAGCATCAGCTCTCCACTTTTGGACAGCACCTTAATGGCATTTATAATAATAAAATGTAATGTAGTTCTAGATGAAAACCTCTGCGTATCTGTTTGTGTTGTGGTCCTAGTACAGGGTGAAGGACTCAGTGGTTTGGATTAGGTTATGTCAGAAGTGACATGATGACTCAGTAAACAGACTAATAAAACTGCTAACTGCTGTCAAAACTACACATTAAACATCTGAGATTTAAAACTGATATCTTTAAAGACCACTTTGCCAATTCAAAAAATGAAAATTAGTGAAATTAGTGATCCTTTTGTAGTGCCCTCTGACCCTCCCCAAATGATATTTAGATGCATCAGAATTGAGGACACCAAAGATTTTCTGTTCCAGTATACCAGCACTGAATCAGTCATGTAGATCCAGTTGTGTTAGCATTAGTCCTCATTGTCATGTCATTTTTGAAGTGTTTTTCTTCTTTGTTGTGAGAAAAAATGGGCTTACTGCACTTCCATCCACACCCTCTAGACATTCACTCATGACTTCACTATCGATTCTTCAGATCTCTGCATTGCTTTGATTAGCTCTGTAATACTGGCAGCTGTCCTCCCACTTGCTGTGCCCTTTGACCTGTTCCTCAAGGTTACATGGAAACCCCTCTCCACGGGGAGTCCCTCACACTCTTACCATGCTGTTTACTATACTGACTGAACTCATGGTTTATCATAATCACAGGACTGCTAACAGATCCCTGAACTCCACCCAAAGGCTTTAGTGGTTGCCAAGTTGGATTCAGACCGCTAATGCATTTGGGTGGGGGGAAAAAAAAAGAGTTAATTGTGACATTTTTTAATTTAATTGTGATCGAGTTCATAATGGTCCCTTTTACAGTTTACGAGTATACTATGTTGAGCATCATTTCAATTTTCCCTTTTATTTATTTATTTTTTTAAGATGTGACATTTAACGACACCGCAAGTGTGTTCAGCTGTTCTTTTTTTTTAATCTGCTTTGTCTCTCCCTGTGTTGTAGGGATGTGAGGGAGTTTGCCAACGGCTCAGTGTGTCTGGAGTGTGACAGTCAGTGTGAGAAATCAGAGGATAAGAGTCTGACCTGCTATGGCCCGGTAAGTAAACCACCACTACTCCACGTAGAAAAGACCTTCACTTAATGCTTTGTGGATGATGCTGGTTTGATCTCTGCAGTTACAACGGCAAAGTTATTTTATAAATTCTATGGACGAGGCTTGTGTTCCTCTGCAAAACTGTAAGAAGAATCTGAGTTATGACATGCATCTGTGTTTTGTGAGGTTGACAAAGGTTGATTGGAGGGTACTCTGGTGTGCTTTATCAAGCAGTAGTTGATGCAGAGGTTGGCAGAGGAGTTGCCAGCTCCATGAAGCCAGTGTAAACCACTTCTGTCCTAAAGGGGTACAGGGCTATTATGGCTTCTTCCAATTACCACCTCTTACTTTATTTACTGTTAAAGTGGCCACAGAAATATGTTCTTCTATGATATCACACAGAGAAAACCCAATGCCACCTGTTTTGCCGATGTACCTGATTCCCTTTACAACAACCTTAAATAGCTTAGATGGCAACATTTATATGGGATAGACTCTTACAAACAGGAACTATGGGAGCTGTGGTTTCGTATACCAATGGAACCAGTGGAGAACCATGCATGAACAGTCATATGGAGAAGGTCAGACCAACACCGGGAAACAGATGTTCACTCTGTGGGGCAAGACAGACATGAGACCATTATTTTACGTAACATCAACAGTTCATCGATCTGTTTTACATACTATGGGAGCTTATCAATGAACTAAAACAAGGTTTTTCTTTCATTGAGGTGGTAGAGGTGGTGTGTATATATATATACATACACATATTATATATATATATACATATTTTTTATTCCTTTTGTTTTGTTTTGTTCTTTTGCTTCCTCATTACCTCCTTGCTGTGTATGACTTTATGCCCAGCTGAAAGAGAGTTAATCTGAAATCAAGTCTTGAGCTTGTGTATTGCCTTAATTGTTCTGTAAAAGGAAATTTTGTGAAATTTCACTATCATCTCTTTCTCTCTTGCTCTGTGTCTCTCTCTCTCTCTCTGTCTCACACACTCACACACACACACAAACACGCACACACTCTGTGTTAGGGTCCAGATCAGTGCGTGAAATGCCTGAATCTCAAGGATGGGCCCAACTGTGTGGAGAAGTGTCCAGATGGTCTACAGGGAGCCAACAGCTTCATCTTCAAATACGCTGAAACCAACAAAGAATGTCATCCCTGCCACTCCAACTGTACACAGGGGTATGTGTGTGTGTGTGTGTGTGTATGTGTGTGTGTGTGTGTGTGTGTGTGTGTGTGTGTGTGTGAGAGTGAGAGAGAGACAGAGAGACAGAGATTCTAAGAAAATCATAGGACCATTTACATCAGCAGCATAATTTTTTCCACTCGTGGAGCTCAGACAGTCAAACCTTTACTGTAATGACATAACAATGGCTTTTTTTCTGTGCTCTGTGCAACCCTCTCTCTCTTATGTCACGCTCTCCAGGAAGCGTTTTATAACTAAATCAGAAGGGCTCAGGAATTACTGGGATTCTGTGAAATAGAGTTCCTGATCCCCTCATCTCTGCCAAGATTGTCGTTGCCCACGGTTGCTTGCCATGACCCCTGTCAGATTACAAATCCAGTCACCCAGGGCAACAGCCCTGCTACAGTTTTATTCTGTGTCAGGACACCTGCGGATGACAAGAAGCTCTTGAGATTAGACACAGGAGGAGAAGACACACTGCCTTAGGAAAGCATTTTCAAAAGGGAGTTTAAACATGATGAAGGATGTGAAAAATGGCTAGTATTTTACCATATCGTGTGGGCAAAGTTTTTGCCACAACTCTGGGCTGCATCTCCTACATCTGTTTGCGGAAAAAAGAGTGAATCCAGTTGGATTTTGATATGACTCTAACATTAAAAGTTAACCACTGATTAACCTAAAAAAAAGAAGATCACCTCTAATCTCATAGGGTAGTCAATAGCTCAATTTAGATCAAATTATACACTGACATATATTCATAACAGTGGAACGCAAAAATAGACCCAATTATTTTGATAGCACTGAAAATCTATGCTTTCTATAGGTATATTTTTTAAAACAGTTTTCAAACATGTTGGGCTAAATTTAGGCCTGTTAGCATGTTTTAGTGGTTTATAAAAATTTTAGGGCTGCAGTGGAGAGGACCATTGACAGACATGATGTTTTTAATTGCATGCAAATTTTTGAGCATCTACCATCACTGTATGGAAACGAGGTTTGAGAGATCAAACTCTCCAGAGCTGTCTGTAAGAATGTGTTGATCTGCCACGTGTTTCTACAAAGCAAAGAGTCAGTAACGTAGCCATAAAGAATATATAGCTAGCTAATTTCGCTTAGTCACTCTGTACTGAAAATTTATCTGTATTTGGATAATCACGGGAAGTAATCTCTTTCAGAATGTAATTGTAACGTCACTGTCTTTGTCACAGTTGTACTGGACCTAGAACAGAGGACTGCATTGGAATAATAGACAGGTAAGAATTTTAAACTTTGAAGCTGCACTTGTGTCATTCATGAATACTGGAATCAGTGGAGCCTGGCTAACAGAAAAAAAGATTCAAAAGTAGTACTATGGTTGTCTTTTAAATAGAGACTTTCACATTCTGTTTCTTGTACCGCTACCGAACAGACATGTGTCAAGGAATGCCTTGGAGTGGGAAAATGTAATCATATACAGCCAACATGATTGTGTTAAATTAACCGTGAAATGTAATTTTGTGTTCTATAAATACGTTTTAGTTTTTTATGTAAGCTGTACTCGCGAGACTGAATGCAATTATTAGTGTGCTCAGAAAAGATAACTGATAAGTGTAAACTAACCTAACTCTTTGCAACCTGGGGAAATTTTTACATTGAAATGTCAACCACTAAAGTCTACAACACATTAATTTTCTGTGTAAAACGTGTATGTAAAAAAGTGCAGCCACCTATAAAGTTCAATCTAAATATCTGGTAACTCAAGGTAGGATAAATATACAACTGAAGTTGTTTTTTTTATTTAATTTATATAATTGACCCTGCCAAGAATGACACAGATATGATAAAGTCTTCTGTATGACACTTGTAGAAATAATAATAATAATAATAATAATAATAATAATAAAGTTATTTTCAGGAAGAAAGGCAAAATTCATGGAAAAGTGTCTTAAATGTCCAGTAGGTTGGACTCGGTGCCTTTTGATTCTAAATCTTCCATAAGGTGATCTTGGGATATGGTTCATGCTCCTGACACTTTTTTTGCATCTTGTTGAGTAGCAGTTGGTGGAAAGCGCAGGGACTCCTGTGTGTTTGATCTTGTGGTGAGGGACATGGGGGACAAAGGTCAAATGTTATCCTTTTATGTACTTTGTGGTGTCTGTGATTGCACTGCTTGATTCTAACAACTTTCTGAATTACATTAATTTGTTTGAGGCATAACAGAAAACGTTGGTTAAGTCTTGTATATTAGTTTCTGGGACATTTAGACTGAAACCTCAAAGCTTTCTACAGCTGTTTTCTTCTCAATCTACAAAATTCAGCTTCTGCTAATTTCATTATTATGTTCCAAGTCAAGAATTGTTTCCTGCTAATTTGTCTGTAGTTTAGACCACTAGAAGAAAACCGTCCTAATGGAAGGTCACTTAGTTACTATGCTGTTGGTGTCTCCTCTCTCTTGTCAGGACTCCTCTGATTGCGGCAGGTTTGATCGGAATGCTGTTTGTGGTGGTCATTGTGGCACTGGGCGTGGCCGTCTGCGTCCGACGCCAAAGCATCAAGAAGAAGAGGGCTTTGCGTCGTTTCTTAGAGACAGAGGTGAGACGTCCATCTAACAATGGTTTCAAACTTGTCATCCTGTCACAAACTTGCAAACTTAAACTAACTCTGCTAGCCAGCAAGGGAAAAGACTACAGTTACAGGAAGGGCAGAATGTAAACAGTCAGAGCTAAATGTATCACTGAACACAAAAGGGGAAACTCAAAACTTAAACAAAATTGATTTGTGTCCTATTCTACAATCCTTTATTCAAACTGGCTTATATCAGATACTGAAAAGTGAAGCAAAGTTGACTAATTTATGATCTCATTTCAGCTATTGCTAGGGAAACTGCTGCCAATCTACAGCCATGTATGCCATAAATAAAATCTGTTTTCTTAATATTCTTATTCAGACTCAGTATCCCCTTCTCTTTCTCCTCCCTCCTGATTTTCTTTCAGTGATTTGTATTCCTCTCTGTGGTTGAGTGTGAACAGAGTTTGAGTTTGTATTCTCTGGAAGTGGAGCTGTGCAATGCAGGGGAAGGAGAGTTTGTATTTACCTGCATTAGAAGAGCCAGGCAGGCCATTAAAAAACATGGTGTTGTCAGTGTGTGTTTGGATCATTTGTGTGTGGAGTGTCAGCGTTATAGACAGCTGTCAGCCTGGAGGCGTCGGCTCCTCTGAAGCACTGCCAGGGGTGCCAGCATTCAGAATGCCCCACTTCAATTTAATAAACCAGCCTAAATTCATCAGCAGTGTCAAAGGGTGGTCATCCCCTTCTCATTACTTCTTTATACGTTGTCCTCTGTGTTCTCTTTGTACATTGTGACTGTCTAAGCTCTAGACTGTGTCTGAATGCGTGTGCGTATGTGCGTGTGTGCGTGTGTGTGCGCGCGAATTTTCTTTGTTCTTGCAGGCATGTTTGTGGACATGGTAAAATGGACTTTGGTGAAGTTCTGTGAACCATGAACATATATACAGCAATATACTTACTGTTTCAACTGAATTTCCATTTCCACTTTCTTTCTGTCACAAAAAAAAAAAATGTCAGGACTTTACTTGAAAGATATTATGGCAGAGACCGAGGGTAAATGGTAAAAGATAGACATTTAAATACACAAATTAAAATAAACATAATGGACAGGTGTCCAAAGAAAAAAAACAAAACAGGAAAAAACAATAAGGAATAATTTTGCATGTTACATTTATCTCTGACAAGCTCAATAGCTTTCCACCTACCTGCCTACCACACACACACACACACACACTTAGGCCTGCCCCTCTGGGAGTGCTGCAGTAATGGAGCAGTCGAGTCCGAGGGTCTGAGTGTGATGTTTCAGGGACTGGAGAGTGTCCATGACTTCTGCTGATCCACTTTCCAGTTTGCTCTCCTAACACCTCACACAAACACACACACACACACACATGCACTTGTGCGCGCACACACACTCACACAGAGTGAGAGAGGGAAAGACAGAGGTCCTATCTGCATAAAGAAGGACTCATGTGATAAAGTTCCAATGTTTGTCCTCTCTCACTCTCTCTCTCTTTCTCTCTCTCTCTCTCTCTCTCTCTCTCTCTCTCTCTCACTCACTCACTCATGCTCTATCTCAGTACAGCACTGTCAACTTTTGCTCTGAGATTCAGCCACTGCCTTGTTTCCATACATGTCCCTCTTTTACCTTCTTCTTCAAATGTGAGCTAAAATAAAACTGCCCTCACAGAGTGAACAATGAACACTGCGGGGAGCCAGTGTTACCTGCTGCTTGTGGAAACACACCAACATCAACAAAGTTTAGGTTGTTAAATCTTGTCTGCTCTGGCTTGCTGTTGGTTAATTTCTGTGGATTGTAGTGTAGACATAACAGGCTGAAGTGGTGGAGATATTGACTGACAGGTTGTTTCTCCTTTGGCCAGCTGGTGGAACCCTTAACACCAAGTGGCACCGCCCCCAACCAGGCTCAACTTCGTATATTGAAGGAGATGGAACTGAAGCGAGTGAAGATCCTGGGTTCTGGGGCCTTTGGTACCGTCTACAAGGTAACACTGTGTGTGTGTGTGTGTGTGTGTGGGGGGGGGGGGGGGGGGGGGGGGCAGGGAGATGTAGGTTATGTTCTTTTCTGTTTGATCATGTAAGACAGACCGCGAGGTTCTGTTTCTGTGTGTGTTGAACAGGGAATCTGGGTTCCTGAGGGAGAGACTGTAAAGATCCCAGTGGCCATAAAGATCCTCAATGAGACCACAGGACCTAAAGCCAATGTGGAGTTTATGGACGTAAGTTTTTTTTTCCAGCTTGGAAGCAGTGTGGCTTTTGCCGTGCATCGACAGGTTTTAGCTGAACATGAACCCAAGGAGAAATATCAGTATTCATCATAGGAAATGTAATCTCTCCTACGCCGCTTTCTTAGGTAACTAGCCTTGCTGGTCATTTAACCTGAAGAGAGAAAAGAGAGAAAATACACACACACTCTTAAAGTATGTTCATGACCTTACAGGCATTTTCAAAGTCTCCCAGTGTGGACTGACATTATAGCATGATTTGTGCTTTGGTAAATATGACATATAGTAAAAATTATAACAGCGTTAATACCAGCAGTGACTAAAGCTGTTACTCTCCCACAAGAGTAACATAACATTCTCTGTGGCCCTGTTTACACCTTGAGATCCGATTACACAGACCACATTTGGAGGTGGTCTGGACCACATATGACCACATTCTTATAGCAGTGTAAACACGAATGCAAACTCGACCACATCAAACGACCGCCTACTCAACTGATGTCCCCTGCTTACGCGGTAGTGTGAACTCATTCGCGCATGTACACATTTGCTCGCCAACGGCATCATGTTAAAGTGCGACAACAGGCAGCAACAGGCAAATGGATATTGTTTTGATCTCTTCTTCTTCTTCTTCTTCCTCTTTTAATTTCCGACCGACTAGGCACGGGAAGTGCATTGATGCCTCCCGCTGACAACGTTTAACGTGTAACATGGCTTAATGTAACATAAAGCGTAACATGGCTTAATGTTCCAAAACTGCGATCAACAATCACCAAATTCCTCTGGACACCTCTTGTCAGAAATGCCACCTCCTGTCAAAAAATCAAAATCGAAATCCTAGGAGTAAGGTCGTTATCTCACGTTAAGCATTTTCCTCCTCATTGACGCCCATTATCAGGAAACAGCTTAATATGCCTTAATGTCCCAAAACGGCGATCAATGATCACCAGTTTGTCTGACATCTCACATGTCATAACCACTAACTCCATCAAAAATGCAAAAGTGAAATTCAATGAAAGGGGTAACATGTTGGAAATGATTTACATGTTTATTTGCATACAGAGCAGGGAAGTGAGATCCAATCTCAAGTGGTCACTGGAGACGGATTCTAAAGCCAGGTGTAAACGGATGTACTTAGAGCTGTCCACTGGTGATCGGATTACCAAAATCGGATCTTAATGCAAGGTGTAAACAGGGCCTGTGTGTGTGTGTGTGTGTGTGTGTGTGTGTGTGTGTGTGTGTTTGTGTGTGTGTGTGTGTGTGTGTGTGTGCGCGCGCGCGCCCAGCAGGAGGCTCTGATCATGGCCAGTGTGGATCACCCTCACCTGGTTCGTCTGCTGGGCGTCTGTCTGAGTCCAACCATTCAGCTGGTCACCCAGCTCATGCCCCACGGCTGCCTGCTCCACTACGTCCATGAGCACAAGGACAACATCGGCTCCCAGCTGCTGCTCAACTGGTGTGTCCAGATCGCCAAGGTAAGAGGTCCACTCAGATGAGTACATATGAATGTGCCTGTGTGTGTGTGTTTCTTTGAGAACAAATTGTCCACTCAAGTATGGGAATATTTGGGTGAAGCTAAAAAGTGGGACATCTTGTTTTTTGATATTGCATAATGTTTTTTTGGGTCTAAAGGATTATAGATGGGGTTGACTTTATGGTTATCTATAAAAGTAAAATGCGATCAGAAGAGTCTTCCCTCACTAAATAAACACATATGTGTGCACACAAAAGAGAGACAGCGACAGAGACCCAGCCATCACAAATCTGCATCTTGTCATTTCGGGTTTGGTCTGGATTTTGATCCTGGACATCAGATACTAACTTCAGGTATCTGCATACAGTGTGACAATCAACTAAGGAAACCCAAATGCAGAACACAACTCAGGTTTAGAATGAAGGAGGGTTTATTGACAAGTTGTAGTATGGAGATGGAAACAGGCAGAGGAGATGAAGGTAGCAGGCAGGGAGGCAGATGATGAGTGAGGTTGCAGAGTGGAGCTGTGAGCGAGGCGGAGTAGTGGGATTAAGGAGACGGAGCTGAAGGATGACAGGCAGGCGAAGGGCACACTGGAGATGCGGAGTGGCATTGAGGTAATCCACACAGGCTGAAACAACGATCTGGCGATGAGTGGATGAAACACCGGGCTTTAAATACTATGACGTGATAAGGTGACTGATCGCAGGTATGTAGGCAATCTGGAAGTGTAGAGAGAGAGGCCACGCCCACAACACACACATGCACAACAGAAAAGACAAACCAACAGGGGGAGCACAGGGAAAGGGAAACAAGAGAAACATAAGGAATAGACTGACAAAACAGCCTTAACCATGACCTACAGTATTCATGATAATATATGGAATCTCAATAAAGTTTACAGTAACATCCACTGTTGGAGTAAATTATATGATACTTATTTACCCAGTATTGTACCTCTGTGCTCTCTTTGTGTGTGTCTCTGTCTATGCATCGTATGTATACCCATGCCAACTCTCTCAGACCTATAAAGTGAATACATTCTCAAAAATGCATTGCCAGGGAAAGCAATCCTGATGCACCCTTTAGGCCAAGCCTGTGTAGCAGTAGGCATGTTGCAAGCACTCCATCAATCACAACACAGAGTCACCACCTGTGGAGCTCTGGATGAAGAGTCTGGGCTACAGATATTGTTTACTATCTTTTGGTCATGTCTGGGTGGGTCACGTTCACAGAGCTGGGACACTTAAATATAACTCTTGATTGTTCAACCTGTTGGATGCCAAATCCCATAAAATGTGTGCGAGATAGTCCTGCTGTTTCAGCGTAGTGAGATGGCACCCCCCCCATCCCCCTCACACTTTCTCTGCTTCTCTTTTCAAGTGTTGACTTGTTCGGTTCTTTCCTACAAAGACCACCTGCTATGGGATGGTACGACCTCCTTCGTGTTAGGACTTCAAAATTCTTCGTTTTTGACCAAAGGTGTGAATTCTCAAACCTCTTGTTCTCTCACGGAACGGCCGACGGAGCATGGCTGTGGGATCGATAGGAGAATTATGGAGAGGGGAACAATTTGTGGAGACGAGTGTGTAGATGGCTTGGAGAGCAGCAGTGAACAGCACTGTTAGAATCACTTCAGTTGCCTTTAATGATCATTGATTGTCAAATTGAATTCAAGTTGATTCAAATACATTTCTATTGTTACCACAGTGCCAGCTTGTTGCACTCTAACATGGATGGCTGGTGATAGAGTAAAACCCTGCAGGCAGAAGAAATTAATGAGTAAATTCAATATTTTATCGCAAAATGTATTAGAATTTTTTGATATTCTGATTCTTTTCACTGATTCATTCCATATGAGTTTGCAGTTAAAGTATTATATAATTGTTTTGTGGTAATTGATACATAAATTTACTTGGAAACCTTCACATGGAGTCTTTCAAAAACAGGCTTTGTGGTAATTTGGAATCCATACTGCTTTAGAAGTAACGGATTGATTATAGTGTCTGTAGCCGTATGAGAGAAGCCCCAGTATGGATGCACAAAATAAAATACATGTTTCTGTTGCTGCCTCTTTTAAAGTTTATGATTCACCATTCAGATTCATGTCCAAGAAACAAGTTAAAATGCATGTTAAAGTTTAATAAGTGAAAAATACGGCTTCTCATTTACACAGAAGAGACTCATTTAATGATTAAATGCCTTTTTCTGGTTTAAGTCAGACTCTGAAGGCAGATTGAGACTTTTTTTCTTTTTTTTGTGAATTGGATATGGTCATGCCCCCTCTAAGTAAAAGCACAGGAGTTTCAAATGAGAAGATTGTGTGTGGGGATTTTGGTAACGAGCAACAGGAGCAATTTTAAGTGAGGATTACTTACAGGTGCTTATGAATTTAATTAGATTCTCTTTTAGTGAATGATTCAGCAGAAGTCATTATTACAGGCAAAAATGTTACTCTCCTGGACTAGTGTGTTACTGTGGGTCTCCACTGTAATAATAGAGACTCATTCAAAGTATCCTGAGTATGAAATTGCTGTTTGGAAATAATCTATTGTGATGTACTGTTAAATATTTCTGAATTTAAGATATTATTCAGATAGTAATGGAAGGACAGGGTCACAAGACATGGCTATGAGGCATCACTCATTAAATGTGTTTGTTCACGTTTATTAATGCAAAACCGATGAATTTGATTGACAGGGAGACGATTAAGAAGCATTATGAACTAAGTTTGATGTTGTTTTATGAGAAGAAACTGGAATGTTGCTTATTCTTTTGTGGTAGTTGTATTCCTGGTCTTCTAGAGGCGGGGTCATCATGCCCTGTGTTGATTTAGTGTTAGCCAGTGTCGGGCATAGACCATCCAGCATCAGGAATACTATTTCAACCTGCAACATCATTACACTAATGAGTATAAGCAGTAGGTGATTTGTTATTTTTTTTAACAGGGGGATGGCCCAGTGGTCTCTGGCATGACTTTATAGAGTATGTAGGGTGATGACAGGTTAACAAGGGGGATGCGTTTTGATCATTTTGCTAACAAGGAGGATGGCATTCACCTTGCTTTCCAGGTTGAACATCAGCCTGTGACATTAAGTTCATGAATTAAATGTTGTATGATGTTTTCTGTTGTAGCATCATTCATAATTAGTCATATTGAGGAGTACCATCAAATGGGTCCTATAGATATTAGTCACTTTGTTCTTCTATTTTTGAAATGTTCCACTAACTTTAGTGTTTTACAGTCATGAATGCAACAATGCGGTAGTGGAAGGAATGATGCTTTTCTCATCCAATCCAACTTGTGAGAGCCCACCAGTGTTGTCAGTAAATGGCGATTTACAGTCACTCACTCTATTAACTGGATGAGTGCACAGCTACGTATAAATTTTTATGTTGTGGTGCCCTCTTCTCACCTCAGGTGAACAACAAGGGAAATATATACTTCTGAAATTCTGTGAAAACTTTCGTGAGAAGGAGAAAGACTCCTAGATCAATTTCAAGAGGTGCAAACCTGAACCATTTAGCACTGGATAGAGTCAATTAAGAGGATTCACCTCAGGTCTGGTGTGAGACCATAGAGAGACACAGGAATTAACCCCTGTTTGAGTCCCTATTTTCTTGTTTTCAGTCTAGGAAATGCTAATGCATGCATTACCACACAAAACAGCTCTCTTCTAAACACAGACTCAGAAGAGAACTTTTAGTTCTATCTTCAGTGAGTTTAATTTTATTCTGCTCATGACAGTATTTGCTGTAGGTGCCATTATGTTAACCACACCCACTTTATTACGTCATTACTTGCTGAGAGAAAGGTAGAGGCTCTTTAACATGGATACTCTTCCGGTGCAGACAAGCAGTCTGTACTGTTTTCAGTAGTTATTCTGCTCATAGGGTAAGCCACAGTAAGCAAGTGGAACAAATATGCGGCAAAGCTGCTACAGACAATGAAATAATGACATAATACTGAGAATGAAATTAAATGATTGGAACATGATTATATTTAAAGCCGATAAAATAGTGAGATTTCCCTCCATGTTAATATATATATATATATACACACACATATATATATATGTATATATATATGTGTGTGTGTGTGTGTGTGTGTGTATATATATATATATATATATATATATATATATATATATATATATATATATATATATATATTGTGGTCCACCATCGGCAGGCAGCTGTGAGAAAGAAATTGGGAATTAGATTTTCTCTTTCCCTCATTTACACACCGTCTTGCTTTCCCCTGCCAAACCATTATTGGATGGATTATTAATGGAATAATTAGATTTGGAATCCACTCCAAAGAATTTATTCATCAGAGTGAGAAAGAAGGAGATGGAGCTGCCGGTCTCTCAAACACACCTCTCTTAAAATGAGTGAGGCCGAAGGCACTGGCTTAACTGTAACTGGTTGGAGTGTTTTGAAGCCAGTTTGGCTTTGAGGGCAGACAGAGATGCTTGGCAGTCAAAGTGATGCATTACAATGGAAGTCTAGTGTCATTTGGATCACTCCAGAGTCATCATTCTGCCCTCAGAGCAACGGTAACAGAAGAGAACGAGTGAAAGCCAGCATGTCTTCCTAGTTCATAACGTATGAGTGTTGGCTTTTTTGTTTTATGAAAGATTTGGTTCAAGTGACCAACAAAATATCACAGCACACTAAAGGAATGATTTTACTGCCATTTTACTGTCTATCTTCCCTTCACATTCACTTTTTGTCTATTATAATACAGCATCTACTGCTTCAGATTTGGGCTAGATGTTTAAATCAGATGAAAGTCATAGTGTAGACCTGTAATTTGTATTCAAACAAAGGCTTTAATGAATAATGTCCAGTCAACTACATCTGTTATGACCAGTGTTCAACTGACTAAACCTCCTATTCAGATCAAGCTTTCATAAACAATTGCTTGCACTGAATTGTCAAAACCAGGGTAAGCAATACATGGGAACATATCAGGCTGACATCCATTTAACACTAAGAGAGAGCGGTGGTTAATTAGCAAGCCTTCCACATCCTAAAGACATCCTAAATATTCCAAGACAAGCCCTACTCTGGATACTGCCAAAGTTAAAAATAAAATGGTTGCCTGGGAAATAGAAATTAGTTGGAAATGAAAACCACAATGAGTTGAACTGAACTAAACTAAACAGGGACATGATGCAATTCTGAAAACGTTCTGATAGTCTGTCCAAAGAGAATGAGAAGCTCTCAGTTAATCGCAATGTTCACAATATAGTAAGTCCTCCCAGGCATTACTGCTTTAGTTTGACACAAACTCAATGTTGAAAAAGCAGGACAGTCACAACAGCGCTGAACATTCTCAGAGTGAGAGAGGAGTTGTAAGGAGATGACCAGAGAGGAAGGTTTGTGTAGATAAGCCCCATAGCCTTTTCCAATTACCTCCGGGAGTCAGCAGCACTAATGGATTTAGAGGCTAGATTTGGAAGGATTGGAATGGCCCGACTGGATTGGTCACCTGACGATGGTGTCTCATGAAAAAGAGCTGAGGTATCATCCATGGAGATTAGAATGAAACAGGGCAATACAAACAGCTGCAGATTCTCTCCCCAGCAGTAAAGAGTACAGAGGCTCTAAAGTCATGAATGATTTACTGATGTTTGTATTTGAATACCGAGAGCTGAAGGAACATCCTCCTTCAGCACATTTCATATGCATTTATATGCCATGGAGGGGTTTGAGGAGGGGATAAAGAAGAACTAAAAGAAAGAAAGCTTTAAAAAAAAACTTAAAAAAAACCCCTAAAATAAATAAATAAAAAATATGAAGACTGTTACACAGGGGTGTCTTGTTAAGAACTAGATGCTGTAAGAGAGATCACAGCTTCAGGATATTAATTTCAATAACAGCACGATATATCTGAGAGAGATCAAACAAGACCATAGAGTGCCCATATAACAGGTGCATCAGTTATGAAAATGATGCATTTATATGATACTGCAAGTTATGAAAATCATAACAGCGGGTGGCAAAGAGAGAAAGACTGCAGTGGAACAATATTTGTAAGTCTGGGCTCACCAGTATGGTTAGATAGACAACTCAACACAATAGTTTTAGAAAACAACAGCAGTTTCAAACATCACCACAAAACTGTACTGGGTCGTCTTTGATCAAGTCTTAGACGAAAACTGTATGTAATGAGATTCACAACGCTGGTATTTTATGACACAGCTGTTACTCAGAAACAGCTTGTAAACATGGTCAATGTACAGAAACATGTAATTTAGTGCAGTGGACACCAAACCTTGTCATCTGAGCGATAGGGAAAATGGCAGGGTTTTGGTGAGTGGTATTGTAGTATTTTTTCCTATATCAACACTGATCTTGTTACCAACTGTTTTGTTTGGGCCTGCTTTGCTAATTTTATTTTTATTTTATTTCATTTTAATTCATTTCTTTGAATGAATGAATGAATGAATGAAAAAAACTACCCATAGCCCTATCCACTAAAACCTTGCTTTACCAAAACAGTGATACATCAGATGTCATGCTGTAAATTATCTTATCACATGCAATTTGTATTTTTTTCAATTCATTTTAATGTTTTGGTTCTCATTTCCAGTGAGTGATTTACTTTGGAAGTATGTGGAGAATGTGTTGTCAAAAGACCCTGATGTGTTTTGACTTATCTTGAAACTAATATGTGACTTACTGAAAGGTGAATATGTACTGCTTGATGGGACATACAGTATTTGAATTTGTCTGTGTGTGTGTGTGTGTGTGTGTGTGTGTGTGTGAGAGAGAGAGAGAGAGAGAGAGAGAGAGAGAGAGAGAGAGAGTCTGCGTATGTCTGTAAGCGCATGTGAGTGTATAGTCACATATCTGTGGGCACCTTAGCTGCACAGGTACGCGTGTGTGGGTACCTCATTGTAAAATGGGGACTCGATGATGGATGGGGCAACAACACTGTTCATGCGACTTTAAATGTCCAGAATGAGACATGCTCTGAACGCAATATGCTTTACTTTGCACATCTGAGTACCACACACATTGTTTTAAGGACTCTGGTGAAACTGATTGCCCATTGATAGGATTCTCTCACAGATTAAAGAAAGACAAATGCAGAGAAAAAAAGAATGACAACTTGAGAAAACAATTACAAACAACAGTGTTCAGTCATACAGACACTGCTGACATTTATTGATTTGAGCACTAATTGAATGATAGTTAAAACAAGTCTTATCGCCCCTTAATCCTCATTTTCTCTCTTTCTGCACTCTCCATGTTAGTAGTGTTACAACAGTGTTTCCATACATTTGATATTCTCTTTGACTTGCCACTCTGCCTTTTTCCTTCTGTGATGAACACTCTTTCAGCCTTTGCTTGTTTGAGAAAGCAAAATGATGCAGGGCATGCAAACAAACTCTTTCTTCTCCGTGGAACATATTTGCAGACCCACGTTTTTAGTCTCTCACTCAAAATCAGCAAAGGCCTTCCCAAGAACACATGATACAGGGCCCACAAACATGCAGAGGATACTCGTATCATTCAAAACACTTGCACATGAACGCCCTTCCACACACATTATTTTAGCCACAGCATGTACAAATTCCAGGCATGTATGTAGTGAAATTCAGGTATCCGCTCACCTCATCTCATGCTCCGCTGAATTTTTTTTTTCCTGTGCCTTCCTAAATCTCAGGTAATTGCATTTTAATGTGTGATTAACATAAAGCCATAAATCATAGTGAGAATGCCAGGAGAGGAGGCTGGTGAGGGATGTCGTCATGGTTACCCAGGGAGACTGAATGGGAGTGAATGTGACAGAGAGGTCCAGGGAGGTGTCTGACCCCTCCCTCTATGTAACACCATCTACATCCTGATTATGTGTCACACAGATGAACTGTCTGAGGGAAGGGAATCACATGATACAGTCCTCAGAACAGGCTCCTGATATGCTTTTTTTCTACAGCATTGCAAAATGAACAATGTCACAGTTACAAAATTCATCATGCTTGCCACCTCTCATTTGAATGCTGGCACTGCAGGACTCAGGTCTGATACTGAAATCTAGCTGTAGTCATAATATCTGTGACCCAAACTGTGACTTGACAGACATGTGACTTGAACTTAGATTTGAGCACGTGTAGATTTCTGACTTGTAAAAAGTGGCCTCCTTTCCTTGTCCATGATTAACGTTTTTTTTTTTATATATATAAATGTTGACTCTAACTGTGCTCATTGCCAGCTTGCCCATTAGTTGAATTGAGATGATCACCTAGGGCCACGCTCTAATTGGGGTGCTGTGGTCATAAGCCAAAATGCCCCCTCTCCCATCTTATTTGGAGAGCACCTGAGCGCTCCACGACTATTGGCAACCAAGGGCCAATATCCATATCCGTCAGGCAATATCTATCCATCAGCCAAAACACGATGTCTGCGGGCAGAAAGCTGCCCCTACCTGCTTCTCTCGCAGGCTCCTGCATACCCTGAAAACAGAGGTATCTCCATGACCTGATTTCAGCACAGGGATGTATGCGTAAGACATTCAGGACACCATTCAGAAATGTAGAGAGAAGAAAAACAATAATGTAGTGAAAATGAGGATCAATAAACTTTTCAGGCGTCAGTTTGTTGGGAATTTAATGAAACTGATGAGGAGGAGAAAGAAGGGAAGGTGGATGATGGTTTCTGACTGGTCACCAACAGGGTATGATGTACCTGGAGGAGAGGAAGCTGGTTCACAGGGACCTGGCTGCCCGCAATGTTCTCGTGAAGTCTTCTAATCACATCAAGATCACGGACTTTGGACTGGCGCGTCTGCTGGACGGTGATGTTAAAGAATTAAATGTAGATGGAGACAAGGTGAGTGTCTGAGATAAAGTTGTAATTAGTAATGTTGTAATAAGGTTTTAGTTGTTCTGATTACAACAAAGCACAGTGATCTCCACATGTAGAGTCTGACATAAGATCTTTGCATTCAGACTGACCCACTGACTTCATTTATTGTATAGCAATAGCTTTATTTCAGTGTAATAACGGGATAATAAGGGTCATATCTTTTAGATGCCCATCAAGTGGATGGCTTTGGAGTGTATGCTCTACAGGAAGTTTACCCACCAGAGTGATGTGTGGAGCTACGGTGAGATAATCAATTTTTGATCTTGTTCTTCTTTTACGTCTCCTTGAAGAACCAAGGGTCCCCCCCCCCCCAAGAACATTGGAAGGGTTAGCTAAAAGTAGGAGAGAAATAGTCAGTTTTTTTTTTTTTTTTAAATTCTAATAATGAGTAGTGTGTGAGGATACTTATCTGTTTGAATTCCTTGGTTTTCAAATGAAGGATAACAAAATATATTTCGAGTTTCTATCATTACTTGTCAAACAATGAATGCTAAGAGATTATAGACTTTTTGCTATTACTTGCAGGAGGTACCTCAGTTGAATGTCATCACTGAAAAAAAAAGTTCCCCGTAAGCTGTGAGATAAAAGAATATTCTCTTCATCTCTTAGGAGTGACTGTCTGGGAGCTGATGACTTTTGGAGGGAAACCGTATGATGGTATCCCTACATGTGAGATTCCAGAAATCCTAGAGAAGGGAGAGAGACTGCCCCAGCCTCCCATCTGCACCATAGATGTCTACATGGTCATGGTCAAGTGTAGGTTTGCCTAGATGAATAAGCCATAAAGCAACTGAATAACAAGTATGCACATGATGCACACAGGAGGAGAAGGTAGTTCAGTAGTGCTTAATGCATGCATAAAGTGGAATATCAGAGGAGACTGTACACATTACTATGCACACACATACCCAGTCTCTCTCTTTCTCTCTCTCTCTCTCTCAGACACACACAAACACACACAGATACACATACACAACACAATGTTCCATCTCCTGGTTAATTTCCCTAACTCTTGATGTGTTTCCATCCACCAAAAGCAATCTCAGCATAGATTTAAAATGAAAGGGCTTGAATTAGCAGCAGGGGCAATTAGAGCTGAAATTAGCAGCAAATATTTGACAAACGAGCTTGATCAGAAGTCAGATGGAAACAGACAGGGATCACAGACATTAATTCTAATTATATGTTGACTTTGGGTTGTTGCTCATGATTCTATTCGCTGTTACATTAGTATCCCTGCAGATAGAGAAATATTGGTTGAGATGAAATAGAGTTTGATTGCTTGAATAATTGCTGCTCATTTAGATAATGCGTTGGAGTGGGCTGTGAGGGGAAATTAATTGTAATGAAATGAGGAGGGTGCCAAACGTGGAGTGAAAGCATGTTGGTGCCTGTCAGCAACGTAATGGTTTTTCACCATCTCTCATTCAAGTTCAGTTATTCTAATCACCTCCAAACTGTCATGCAAAAACAGCCGAACCTAATGTAGCACCAGATGTTTCTCTGCCATGGTACTCTGCCATTTTAATGCAGAAAGCCCAAAGCGGTATGAGGTAATTCACAAAAGAGAAGCATAAGTGTATTTCTTTTTTGAAGGTTTTGGAATGTTTTGGAGGGTCTTCATATTAAAGGAATCATGTGTCTTGAATGTTATAGATGAATTTCAACAGTGACACTGTTCAACACTGAATGTGGATGCAAACAACATATGTATGTGTTCTGTCTTGAGATGTAATGAATGTTATCTTTAAAAAGCTCTTGTATCCTTAAGACTCTTCTATAGTTTCCGTTTAATAACCTACATTTTGATGTTAAAAGTGCAATCACCTCTGTCCTCAAGGTTGGATGATTGATGCTGACAGCAGGCCCAGGTTTAAGGAGCTGGCAGCCGAGTTCTGCAGGATGGCCAGAGACCCTCAGAGATACCTCGTCATCCAGGTCAGGCATCACCCATCAATCACATTAGAGTGGTGATGACAACCACATCAGTATAGTGACATTTAATCTGGTAATGCTTAACAACTGATGGTTATCTCCACCTTCACAAAGACATAAAATAACATAAAGACAACCATGGCAGTGCAAAACTTAAAACATGTCAGCTTTGGGTAAAGAACAGTGAAGAGCTTCCTGTCAAACAATCAGATCTTTTTGATACTGAATTTAACAGTGGGAGGCAACAAACAGCCCCTTAATGACTATATGCTTGGATTGTTTTCTGCCTGTCTTGGAAGTTGCTTTGGATAAAACATCTGCTAAATGAATGTAAATGTAAACGTAAATGAAATAGTGTTAGTGAACTGTTATGAGTTCATTTCTTTTGATTACACATGCCATAAATTATTATTATTTTGGCTCATAGTGTCTGGAGAGCAGTTGAAATTCATACTGTGGCTCATTTACCTTTCCACTAGGGGGACGATCTCATGAAGCTGCCCAGCCCTAATCACAGTAAACTCTTCCAGAGCCTACTAGACGAGGAGGAGCTGGGTGATTTGATGGATGCTGACGAGTATTTGGTGCCACAAGCTGTTAATGTCAACTCCTCCCAGGAGTCCAGACTGCACAAGGATTCCAATCAGGTGACTCTTTCACACTAAACATAACGGCATAAGACGTCTTCTGTAGGTTCAGAGTTGGAAAGTGTCCTCGGTTTTCCATCCCCTTAAAGGCATATCTGTATGAGCAGTTTTGTATGAGTTTTGGTAGGATGCAGCTGTTTAGCCTGCTGTTCATGAATAGATTTTTCTACTCTCAGTTCATTCAGTGAATCAGTTTTAATCTCCACTGATCACTTCCTAATCCTGCACATGACTGGATTCACATTTTTATTTTGGTAGTCCTGCTGCGTAAATAGTCATGACTCCGCTAAGGTAAAGGAGCAGTTTGCTTTGACACAGTGAGCAAGAACTGGTTATTTACTTTGGTCTTGCCCTTTGCTTGGCCATGCATTTTATATTTATTCCATGCCCTGTGTGAAATGACCTTTCTCAGCTCACGGGAAAACACGTTTGCGTCATTATTACGAAGATAGAATTCGACGCAGCTGCTGACTGCCTTCAGATACTCCGCTATAACTGAACAGACAAACATCTCAAGGTTCGTGCAGGGTTTAGTCTTGGCTGAATATGAGAGAATGAGCAAAGGCAGCTATTTTTCCAAAGTCTCTGACTCCATAAAAAGTCAATGCAGTAAACACGTCAGAGCAGCTCTTGACTTGTCTTTTGCAGTCCATCGCTGAATATGTTCATCCTCCTATCCTAAAGAAGATAAAGCGTATAATAGGGGTTGCACAGAGTACTCGAGCATTTGAGTACTTGAGCAGTTACATCAATTCTTGACTTTCTCCATTATCGTCAAATACCTGCTAATCGCGTGATGCTGGTAGAGTGCGCTCAGTTTCCAGATAGAGCCCTTGGTAAACAAGAGGAACGATGGCGACAGCATAAAAGGGTGAATTGATTGTTTGTTTGCTTTACTGTTGTATTTCACTGTGCAAATTTTATTTCCGAACTGTTGTTGTGATGAATTAAACGTGCAACATTTGTAAGTTGTGGACGAATTTCTCATGGCTCTAACATTGAGTCTGTCATATAATAGACTAGGCTACTAATGCGGCTAAACAAATTAATGTTTTTAATAGATGGATGCAAGCAAATATAACTAATTTCATTTTTAACTCAGTTAGGCTTACTAATGATGACCAGGCAAAACCCCCCCCCCCCCAAAAAAAAAAAACAGCTGCTATATCTAAACACAATAAGAACATTTAATTGAAAAATAATTATGCGTTTTCATTTACCTGGGTTTAACCCACTATAGTGTGCACAACATGCTTTGTTGACTGAGCTTTCTATCTTGAGCTACTGTAGAATGTTGTTAACAATAACGTTAAAATATCGTCGGTATCATCCATACTTCACCATTGCGTAAGGTAAGATAAGACCAAATGTAATCTTCATATCACCCCCCCCTCCCCAGCGCGAACGAGTACTCGAGTTTTTCAAGAAACGAGTACTTCAGTTGTAAAATTATGTATCCGTACAACCCCAGGCATATAACCTCATTCTTGCTAAGACAACAAGTTCTTGAACAAGACAAACTAAGATGATAGAGAGTGGTGTTAGAAAAATGTGGGTAGAAGTGTCTTTTTTGAGAATTTTTTTTTTGAGTGTATCTTTGGCTTTTTTTCCATGTTTGCCTTCTTCTTTGATATGAAAAGTCAGATAACATCAACAGCTTTCATTTTCTTATTTTATTTGGTTAGTATTATTTTTATGTCTTTTGGTTAATGTTGCTTTAATAAGCAAGTTAAGGTCCTTTAAAAAAAAAAGATATTTAGACTGAGTCGGATTCAGCGGAGATGCTTCGGTTTAGGAAAAGTCCACTTAAAATTTAAAAGCCTTTTATTTAAATGCATAGCAAAAGGCTAAAAACATCACCCTAGTGGCCACACTGCAAACCAGACATAACATTCCAGTGCACCAGCTTCTGATCATCTCTCTGGAAACCAAAACAGCATTCACCATGTGATCTGTTTCAATCTTTATGGCAAAGCTTCTGCCTCAGTACCCCTCTCATGTGCCTGTTTCAGACATGCGCTGCAACCCTGAACTTACCCAGACATTACTCAGAGAAGCTGTATGTGAGAACGCAAATGTCCAAATCAGTCTGATTGGACATTAAACGGACTTTACCCTGCCAGCTCCCTAGTACAATGTCCGTGTAATGTGCGATTGAGTTCATACGAATGTTAATAGAGCAGGTCATTGTCCGGAGGATTCACAGCAAGCAAGTGGGTGTGTTGATGACATTTCTGCCATGTAATTGGTGTGAAACCGAAAGAATACAAACACGGAGTGTATCTGCTTTGTACTTTCATCTGCTTGCCTGTATATTGCTTTCCACTCTTTCACTGATATTGCAGATATGTCCAAATAAATGTAGTGTTGATATCAACACAAAAACAGTCATCAGATGAGTCGGTCGCCTCGTCCGCTGTCTTCGATGCACTGTAAATAAAACACTGCGATGTCCATAGCGTACATCTTGCGTCATATCTTGCCTCCTGCACGCTCTACCCAGGTGCCACCCCTCACCTAAACCAAATGGAGTGCTTCCAGTAGGTGAGAACGCGTCAGACACGGACAATCTCCTGTTGTGTGCTACACCTGTGAAAGGGAAACTTCGGACAATGTCCGTACTTAATTCTCTGGACATTGTCCGCAATTCATATGAGAAAACAGCTATATGCACATACTCATAAACACATACTCAAGTAATAAAGCAATGAAGTCTGTAAACCAATAATAGTGCTGTTAGAAAACTGTTTGATTCTTGACCCTACTGTGGCCCTGAAGATGTTAAATGTGTAAAGCTTGAATGTTGTCACCTCATGCAAAAAAAAAAATGTAGCATTTATGGAATGAAAAATGTAGTGTACGGGCTTGGTTGTCTTGAGTAGTATGGTTTTATCTTCTTATCTTTGAAATACTGAAAAATCTTTGTCTGTGTCAGAACACATACAATTCTTTTTGTGTTTCTTATGATGGACCTCCTTAGCAGTGAAAAACTCTCCTGATTATTCATTCTTGAAAGGTGGCAATCACAGGGACTGCAGCCACTTCCCCAGCAAGAAAACAAGGCCCGACTGTGGAGTCTCTGGGGGCCCAGAGTCATAAAGGGAAACTACAGAAACAGCCCAAAGTTAGTCACACCGATGTTCCCAGTGACCCGCACTATGGTCCAGATCCTACTGACACCCCAGGAGCATGTGTACCTCAACTGGATAAGGATGAAGATGATTATATGACATGTAGGAAAGAGAAGATCCCCTCAGGTAGGGAGATGGCCAATTTTATATGTTTGTGTTGCTCTGTTTGAATTTCACCTAATAATTCCAGGACTCAGTCTCCAGTATAATGTACATTCTATTACAATTAAAAAAAAAAAAAAGAGCAGAGAACTATAGCTCTAGCTCTAATACATTCTAGCTCTAAGTGAGGGTTCACTGTGTAAATTTTCTTAATACATACATCTTGTCAAATCAAAACATTGTAGACCAATCTTTAGTTAGTGATCCTATTAATATCCAAATGTATGGGAACGGCACCTATGCAGATGCTGGAATCACCTTTTTGATTACTCAGTGTAGAAAGATGATATGTTTTTAACAGGTTCAATGAAACTTTAACTAAATGTTACTAATTATTTTTTAGCGCTATGCTAATCTTTCCATCTCTTGTAATAAGGTTATTCTTTGAAAGGCTAAAAGGCGATTACATCTCGCATAAAACATGGATGTTTAGCCAGGGATTGAAATCAGTGTTTTTTCCCCATCATTACACATCTTGGCAGTGGATGGAGGAGCTCAATTCAGAGACTGCCAAGGAAAAGTTGGCTGTGTGCCTTCATTTTTCCTTAGAATAACTTGGATGCCTGTAATTCTATCGGAATGTCTTGTACCACACAAGAGCAGCCATCCATTATGTTCTTATGCGCTCTATACTACACTGCATAGTTTGTATATGAAGTCAGTAAGGACTAGCATATAATGCTTTTATGATTGAGAGTCCATGGAATTCTTAATAATTAATACACATTGTTTGCTATAATGGTTTAATGGACAACAGTGGCATCTATAAACCCCCTTACTCGTCTGCTCTGCTCTCTTTAGGCAACCTCAAGCCAGTCGAAGACAATCCATTTGTGTCACACTGCAAAAATGGGGATGTTTATGCACTAGACAACCTGGGATACCATTGCACTCCTGATGGAAAACCCAAGGGCGAAGATGAATATATCAATGATCCTCTGTACCTCACTAAGTTTCAGAACACAGGGGACATGAGTAAGGATGGACAGAAGAAAAACAGTGTCTCTTTCTCACAGCAAGTGGCTACAACAAGCAACACCACCGCTGCTCTCACCACCCAAACAGGGAAACTGCATTATGCCAAAACAAATCATGTCCATTTTGCCCTTCCACCAGCTCAGACTACTCAGTTAGGTCCAATGGGTCACAACAGCCACCATGGACATTTGTCCTCATCCATCCATGGTAACCATACTGACAAGTCCATACATCATACCTCATCAGAGCGTCCAGCCCAAATCAGCCATGTTGACTATCAAATCCATTCTGCTCCCTCAAGCCAATCTGTTCACCCAGTCAAGCAAAGTCAAGTTGCTAAGTCCATTGTCATGGGTGAAGGTAGCATCTTTGGTCTCTCAGGCTTTCCCATTCGCCAAGGCAGCATGCTCCAACCAGGTCAAACAGGGACTGTCAAGGTTGACAAACAGTCCAGAAGGACCCTTGACAATCCGGAGTTCTGGCAATACAGTCTTCCGATTAAGTCCACTCAGCAAAACCCTGCGACCTTGCAAGGGTGTCATGCCAACTTGCTGTACAAACAGAGCATGCACATTCGGTCAACCAGCACCAAAAACCCAGAGTACCTGTCAAAGTACTCCCTTCAGCCAGGTGCAGTAGTGCCTCCTCCACCCTACCAGCAACGCAATACTGTTGTGTAGTCTGGCCCCTCCACCCCATTTTCAGTCCTCGTCATGTACAGTACCAGCACCTTACCTGCCCTTTCAGGTCCTCAGTCTCACATGGTAATGACATAGGCGAACCAAGAGCAACCCCTCAACTTACTACCCAGCAAAAGCACCCAAGGGTCTGGAAGCCAGGCCTCAGGGGGGCCTCAGAAGGTACTCCCATGGAAAGTGCCCTCCGATCCTTTACTAACAATAAAAGGTTTGGGGGTCACTAGGGGGAATGAGCATGTATGGAAGAGTGTGTTCAGAAACTGGGAAAAAGGCATCTGAAACATCTTTCCAACACAGCTCAATCTGAGAGTTTTAAGAAGCTTTGCTGGCATAAAAATGCTTTTCAATTTTTGGTCTGCCAGTCTATAAAATGAGTAACTCCCAGTCTTTTATCTGATGGACTTACTTTGTGTCTAAAGGCAAGTGAGCGATTCTTGTTTTTAATGTCAATTTTTTAATAAATATTTGGCAACGTAAAATCAGACAGCATGGGACACAATACCTCAACAATGAGCTAGAATTTGGATTGGTCATAGTATCAGAACTCCAACTAGCAAACATGCTAGCGAGATGCACAGAGCTACTCCAGAGGAACATGAAGACCCGAAGTCTTTGAAGGACTTGGCAAAGACATCTCCTTAGACTGTTTGTGATGATCAAGAATGGGGATATGTGATAAAGAATTAACAAGATTAATTTGTTTAATCATTTCTGTTGTTGAATTGCACTTTTATTTAAGAATTCTAAAAATGTATTTATTTTCATTTTATCATGATAAACTATTTAAATTAGATACATTTTGCTAATAATGTTATTAATTATTATTACTAATGTTATGGTTGTGTTGTTGTTATGCTTTATTCATGTAGATATCTTGTTCCGCCTTAAAACACAATGCACAAGTACATCAAACCAATATACATTTTTTTTTCCCAAACAGATATTTTTAAAAATAAACAAAACCTGAGAATAACACTTTTTTGCATTTCACTATTTGATATATGAAACAATGTTGGTGCTTGAAAAGTTTGATAATTTGATGATATCTGAAAAGTGATAAGAATTCGGAACTGTGCTTATTGGTTAACTGTTGGTTCATTTTGAGTGTCACTTGAGTAACTAGCTGACCTAATTTTTTAGAAAACAAATTCTATGACACAATTCACTAGACAAGATAAAGCTGAAAACCTTTCCTATATTTTGTTAGTTCATGCATCCACCCGTGCTAATAGTGACATGCACTTCAAAAGTGAGGTGTGGAAACCACTTTACAGATTAGTGCAACACTTTGTATAAATCTTTTTGCACTGATTTGACTTTGCATTGGAACTATTTTATAGGATTACAGTTTACTAAGAAAAGAGGAAAGATAACTACTCGCATGTTGGCTCAGCTTGATTTTATGTTTTCCTCATGAATAGGTAAATAGTAGTTGGTTTAAATGCAATTAATCAATTAGGCAATCAGTGAAGAGTTTTACCCTCTGGAGATGCCAATGCCGCTGCAACTTAAAACAGAAATTTCGCCAAACTGCTTTGAAGAAGGATTTTCTGAAAACGCCCAATTTGACTCCTATAAACAAGAGCACGTCTGGGTTGTTTTTACACTGACCGAGGAGCTACAAGCATGCAACAGATCCAGGAGAGCCTTGCCCTGGAGAGCAACAATAAATGCAACTTCTCCTCGGATGAAAGCGGCGAGGACAGTGAGGAAAAATTATCGACTTGATCCCTCTAAGGATGTTTGATATGAGTAAGTTAAATTAAATTTATTTGACTTGTTTTTGTAATGGACAGCGTGAATGATGTAGATTAGTTTATAGGCTAGGTAGTTGAATAGCATGTATGAGCAGGTGTAAATGATTGAAAATATGTTTCATGGCTGCTGTAATGTGTAAATGGCTAATTCTATGTTTTAATTTGTGAATAGTTGAACATATAATGAAAGGGCAACTGCTCACATTTTTCCATTTATTATTTTACAGAAACATGGAGAACATTTCACTTGTAAGGAAAAAAGCATAGTGTCAGCCTAGTCAGCAATCACTGTCATGGAAGACGGAAAGTGATGGCGATGCCGCTACACCATCATTGCGGTTTCTTCCTGCAAGGGACCCTAGTGTGCATCTGAGCACAGGGGACAGCCACACTCCTCTGGACCTCTTCAAGTTGTTCTTTTCAAAGGATGCTGTGGAAACCCACAAAAAGCTGAAAAAGCAACAAGCAATCTTGCTTGTCAGTTTGGTGCTTGCGGAACATACAGAGAGTCCAGGAGGGACTGTCCTCTTCTCTTTGTGAAGTGTATGGACACACGAGAGGTGTCTGTCTGCTGCACCATCCATACAGCCTACACTGGGGATACAGTGCAGAGAAGAGTGAAATCCAGACAGGGTGTCTGGACCACAGAGTCCTTTCCATGCCCCACACCAGTGATGGAGTACAACAAGCTCATGAGACTAGCTGATCCAGTATTGCCACACATGACACAAAACCTTGAAGTGGTACAGGAAACTCTTTCTTCATTTCTTGGACATTGCCACAACCAATGCCTACATTCTCCACAAAGAACTCATGCAACAGCACAGCATGAACCACAAGGGAAAAAAACCCCCAACCAAATAAGATTTATTATTCAGTTCCTCTTATGAACCTGTTGTTCATTGTTAAAACTGACACACATAAGATTTTAACCCACTGTGCTAATTAGAGACATTTTATTCTCCATGTTCTTATGGAGCTTAACCCCTGTCACTGTCTGTCAAAAACAATTCAGTTCCCTCTGGTCTTTCTTACCCACAGAGAAAAATGTAAAGGACAATTCTGTGTGTGTGTGTGTGTGTGTGTGTGTGTGTGTGTGTGTTTGTGTGTGTCTTGTACTTATTGCCATTTGCCTGTGTGTCAGGAAAGGACCAGGAAAGGCGGCAGCATAAACGGGTGAATCGATTGTTTGTTGGCTTTATTGTTGTATTTCTCTGTGCAAATTTTCTCTCCCAACTGTCGTTGTGATGAAATAAACGTACAACGTTTGTGAGTTGTGGACGGATGGCTCTGACATCGAGTCTGTCATATAATAGACTAGGCTACTAATGGGGCAAAACAAATTAATGTTGTTAAAATATAGATGCAAGCAAATATGACTAATTTAATTTTTAAGTCAGTTAGGCTTACTAATGATGATCAGGCAAAAAAAAACAGCCACTATATATAAACACAGTAAGAACATTTCACAGAGAAATAATTATGCGTTTTCAAATTTACCTGGGTTTAACCCACTACAGTGTGCACAACATGCTTTGTTGACTGAGCTTTCTATCTTGGGCTACAATAGAATGTTGGTAACAATAACGTTAAAATATCATCCATACTTCACCATTGCGTAAAGTAAGACCAAGTGTTATCTTCATATCATATCTTTAATTTTATGCTTTGCCCTATGTGCTGGGACCAACCACATCATAGTTGCATAGTCCTTTAATTGATGTAGCAGCACCCCCTGACCTGAAAACAAATGGCATTTGTATTACAAAAGAAAATAAATAGATTATGGATTAGACAATGAGACAAAGAGCATCCAGCAGTCATATGGAATAGGCATAATCAGCTGAGCTCTCACAAAGTGCAGAAACAGAATGAGCAAATCTGCAGGAGACACTTACTGAAAACCAAAGAAAACGTGTATCCTGAAACACATGCAGAGACTGTCAATAACTTACCTCCTCCACCTCTCAGCTGTCAATAAAGAGGAACTGCAAAAAGAACCTGAACAGAAATGTACACATATGTTCTCCGCGACCAAAACGACATCAGCAAAAAATTAACCTAAAAACAGTGACCATTATCTGTAGTTTAGTTTGGACCAAAAAGGGAGGGGCTTCATTTAAACATGAAACAGAAAAAAATGTCTGGACAAGGATTTTTGAAAACATACACACAAGCGCACACACACATACACACACACACACACACACACACACACACAGAGAGAGAGAGAGAGAGAGAGAGAGAGAGAAAGAGAGAGAGAGAGAGAGAGAGAGAGAGAGAGAGAGAGAGAGAGAGAGAGAGCGAGAGAGAGCTGAACTAATAAAGTCGATAGACACACCACTGCTGCCTTCTTACATATTGTTTTCGGGCTATGAAAGGAACAAGTGGCCTAACTGCCACAGTAGCAATGGCATAGGTACTATTTACAACTGGTTGATAAAAAAAACCACAAACCCTTGGCGGAAGACTCCCTATTGTCCTCATCATGGTTGTTAAACTGCTGAACTCCCAGCCAAAAGACACACCCGTTTGTGACGTAAATATTTTGTTGAATATTGAAGCTCACTTGGGAGATTGTGACTTATGTAGCGATTAGATTAGTCTCTCAGAATAGACTACAGTATGTGTTGTTAAATACTAAAACTGCCTTTGAACATTTCATTTGATATACGTCTTTTTATTTTTGCTCAGATTGCCTAGTTTTGCACTGGACTTTCCATTTCTTTCACATTTAGGCATGCTAATGCTGCCTTGAGAAAGATGGTAGTGACTTTAGACCCAGATGATGCTCTGTGTGTGGCTTTTAAAACCACCACAAATAATTGACAAAAAGAAAAAAAAATCAGAAGCACATGTCTAAAGCCAGGGGAGTACAGCAGGCTGTCTCAAAGGCCCTTGGCATTGAAGGGAAAATGACTGCAGTCGATGAAAGTGTTTAATTAAATGTTCCTCACTGCTCCCACCTGCTCTGCATGTGTGTGTGTGTGTGTGTGTGTGTGTGTGTGTATGTGTGTTACCTAACTGGTTGTCTCTCTAAAAGCTGATGAGAACCTTTTGAACACATTCAGTTCTGGCTGTTTCATCCCTCCCTGTGTTAACATTTGACTCCTTTGTATTTATTCTTGAATGTCTTTGATTCCTATGAGTCCACCCTTTTGTCACTTCAAACTCCTACTCCAGAGAGAGGGAAAAAAGTCTCTGCTAGGTTTCTGAACACAGACACAAAGCCAATATAAATGTTTTAATCTATAGGCTCTCTATTTAAGTGGTTGATGATCACCTGGTGGCTTGAGTTCAGGGAGGCTGGGATGTGTATGCTCTCTGCTTCATGGAATTCATCTCAGATGTAAAAACACTCCAAACCTCACCCTCCTTCTCTCTCTCTCTCTCTCTCTCTCTCGGTAAAACAGTGTATTGAGACGAGAAAAAGTAATTTCTTGCTTGTATCTGAGCACCAGGAAAGACAGTCTTGCTAAAGGGAGAGAAAAAAGAAATAAGAATGAAAGAAAAGTAATTTAAGAAGGCCACTTTACTCTGTGTTTGGGTGTGTAGGTGTAGCCCAATAATGATGACTTTCTGACTCTGGCAAACAGCAAATTAAAAGTCACAAAGTCACAAAGTTCTGTTGCCAAAGCAGGGCTAAGTGACCTTATTCATTCAGTTCAGTCAAATCAAGTTTTATATGATAAGGAAAAAATAATTACAACAATAAATTTCTCACTCACTTTCCAACAAATAAACTCTCTTTCATCAACATGTAGCAGCAGAGGGCAGACAAGTTCAAGCAAGATCTAAATGAAATAGAAAATAGCTCAAGCATTTAGTCACTTGCTCAGTTCTTAGGGAACAAAAATTGCAATTTCAGCAATTTATATCGCATCAGTCTTTACACTGCAATCTTTTTGGCTCAAAAACAGCTATTACACCACCTGCTTCAAGATTACAGTCTATGCAAAAAAATAAAAGAAGTGAATGAGCACATTTACAGTGAATGGTGGAGAGGCAGAAAGAGAGAAGAGAAAGATAAAAGCAATGAAGGCACCCCTCAGAGGGAAATCTGGCGTTGGCCTTTGCCAGAGTTCTTCAGGGCTTTACCACTTGTTACTTTAAGGTAATCCATAACCCCGGTGTTCTTTTTCCCCAAGATCCCAGCTAATTATCAGCTCCAAGAGAGATAATCCAATCATAGCAGGACTGTCAGCCAGATATTTCATTCGTTCTAACATGCAACTTGTAAAACAGATATATTGGAGAGGTACCTCAGTGTACCTCCCCAGTGTACCTCTCCACTGGCACAGTGCTATGTTGCAGTGTGCTGGTGCTCTTTCATTTCCTGCATGCAGGTAATCAGTAGAGAACCTGTTTTTTAAAGGTACCATCCATGGTAAAGGTTAGAGTTCTGTGATTTAGCCTTACTAGTCTGTAAATAAAAGGGTCAGGTCACAGTAGAAGACTCCACTATGATTCTACTATGTCTCTCTCACACTTTCGTTCTCTGTGGTCTTACACATAGGGTTGCAGCATGTTGCATTAAAAAAAAAAGAAAAAAAATCCACAGTCATTCTATAAAAGATGTAACTTTTCTGTAATGCATAGGATTGATGATTTTAATGGTACTCTTTGTCTGTGGAAATTTCTTTTATAGAATGAATGGTGGTAACTATAAATAAAACTCAAGTTGTTATGTTTCAGTGACATAGTTGCTACCAGTTTGTCCTTTAACAGCAGTGACCTGTAATAAATGAGCCTGTGTTGGATGGTGGCCGCTCTTACTCTTACACTGAGACAAGGGAGCAAGGGAATTTGAGAGAGAGAGAGAGAGAGAGAGAGAGAGATGAGACAGAGTTGTGTGGAGGTGTGTGTGTGTGTGTGTGTGTGTGTGTGTGTGTGTGTATCAAAATATCTTTTATCAAATCTGTGTATCTTCCTGTAGTGTGTGCATGTGTGTGTGTGTGTGTGTGTGTGTGTGTGTGTGTGTTCATATGTGTTTACTTATCCTTACAGTTCTGCTGGAAATCACATGGAAGAAAAGAGGTGCATATACATGTATGTTTTCTGTGTGATGTTCTGTGACCTTGGGTTCTGTGATCATTTCACAATATGTGTAGTGAGAACAGAATCCTCTCGGTGCTTTATATTCTCAGCAGTGAATGCTGTGCTGCTCCACTCATCCATTCACTGCTCAGTCCATGAGGAGAAAAGTCACAACTGTTGAAGAGAGTACTCATCCTTAAGGACGAAAACACACCAGAACAAAGTGGATGTGGGAGAGACAGATGTTTGAAAAGACTGTGACAGAAGTGTCTTCTCTGCGTTGAATACAATAAAGACATGGTTAAAGCTGATATTTATGACAACGTTTTTAGACAGGAGTGTCTGCTCTAGTGACATAAAACATCATATTAGCGGTACTTAAAATAAAAAAGCTGCATAAAAATAAGTTTAAAAAAGTGTGTAGAATCTGAAGTTCTAAGCCTAAAGCTGCTCGTCAAACCCACAGGACAAAATGAAACACTACTCGAACAAAAACACTACTCAAATTATGGAGCATGTTCACAGAAGAGTTGAGATATATTTAAAAACAAATTTAAAATGTAAAGAACTTCTTGTGTCTTTATTAAATGGAATTGGAGCTGTGTCCCTGTAGTATCTGAACAACAAATGACGGAGGTTAATAGGAAATCTACAGAAAACACTGAGGGAAATGATGAAGTAAGTATCCATGTATCAAAGGAGTGTCAATGGAACCTGTTTTCAAAGTTATAGAGGTCTATAGACCCCTGCAATCAAACACACATACACAAACACACACATGCACACACATGCACACACACATTCACATCCTCCCGTATTCCTTGCTTTGGAACCATAGCTTCTGATGAGACACTTTCCCCCCAGCAAGGTGAAGCTGTGCTTATGCTGGGTCATTTCAGACAGAGAGCAAGTCTCTCTCTCTCTCTCTCTCTCTCTCTGTGCGTGTGTGTGTGTGTGTGTGTGTGTGTGTGTGTGTGTGTGTGTGTGTGTGTGCATGTGTCTATATCTATGTGAGGTGAGTTGACAGGGCAACTGCTTGTGTCCCATGGGTTCAGTGCGAACTATAACAACTTTCACAGGACCAGCCAGACCAATTAATCATCTTGTCTCCAAGGATCTCTCCTCTTTCTCTCTTTCTCTCTTTTATCATTCTTCTCTCTCTCTTTCTCTGTGACAGAGATTGTGAAGCCCTCACGTGATATGTCACTTATCAATGCTGCAGGTAAACTTTTCACTTTTAACTTATGAAATAAATTTATGGACCTGTCATCTGAAAATCATGTTCCCATCAGCTTTAAAGCAATTCCCTTTCTCAAAAAGGAACAAAAAGAATTATCTATCTATCTATCTATCTATCTATCTATATATATATATATATATATATATATATATATAAATCTTTTCTATTTTAAACAAGACCATTTGACAGGGATTAATGGTGGCGTTCAGCAGACTCAGTTGGTAACCACTAGAGTGTTTACAGAGCACAGACATTAAAGAGACATTTTGCACCTAGTGCTAATTTTGAATTATCTTGACTCTTTCTCCAGCCTCTTTATGAAGTGGAGTTTCTGTTGAGCTAATGTGGTATTAGTCAGCTGAATTCTGAAGCTGGTGTTACATTTCATAACAGTCTTCTAACCACATACATGAGGACAATTCTATGTTTGTCAAGGCTAATTGAGACCACTTGTGCTGTCAGAGATCCCTTTCGTTTAGTGACGAAACACCATGTCTCTTTCATTTATCCTACCTTGTAATCCCTGGAAAAAATAATGACAGACACTTGTATTTGGGAATCAGAGCTTTACCAGGATATATCCTGTGAATTTTGCAGTGTTCTGCCATTTGCTTCTACAGAGACTATTCTATACTGTCCAGTTTCATTACCATTTGGGGTAGTCGAGTAGAGAGAGAGGTTTCATTTGTGATGACGCCCTTACTGAGAGATCTTGTCTGTCTTTAGACCTGGAGACTTAATTTGTCTTTTTTTTTGTTCAGTATTGATTTAAAAATATATGTATACACACAAGCATAGTATTGATCGTGATATAATATAATATCTATCTATCTATCTATCTATCTATCTATCTATCTATCTATCTATCTATCTATCTATCTATCTATCTATCTATCTATCCATCTATCTATCTATCTATGTCTATATCATGATCAATAGTTCACTAGTAATCAATTGGTTATGCTTCTGTCAGTCAGAACAAGAAGGGTTTGAGCCATCTAATGAATGTGTGTGTGTGTGTGTGTGTGTGTGTGTGTCTGTGTGTTCCTCCGATGTTTTATACAGTGGTAGGCAAAGTTATTGGGAAAAAAAAACAAACTACTGGAAGTACATAGATAGTGTTTGCAAAGGCAGCTACACAGGTGAGTCATATCTATTTGAATAGTAATTACTAAACTGAGTCAGATGCACTTTGAGAAGTCAGCAACGTGAGATATCTCGCTGAGAGTTCATGAGAGGCTAAAGAGTCAAAGCTTGAACTGCAGGTGCACGAGTCACAAAAAATGATTCAGTATTGTAAGGAGAACTGTCTTTAATATGATTATAACATGTGCCAAATCCAAATCAGGAAAAAAAATCAGCATCAAAAAGGATGAGGAAGTATCACCAGGGATACAGAAAACATGACACATGGGCATATAACAGAATAGATGCTGAAAACCGGAAAGAAAAAGAAAAAGAAAAAGAAAAAGAATTGCTCTGGTATTACCACATGTCACAACTCTGGTATTTATGTTTGGGCAGCCATTTGGAAACAAGCTCATAACCAAAGCAAATGGTTAAAATGACACAGAACTTTATCAAATCAGCATGAAATCTGGATCAGAGGGATACACAAATGAACAATTATATGGTTCATTGAGCTTTTGTCCAGTATCTGGAGACATGTTTAGTGAAAACCAAACAACCAAAACCACAGGATCAGTTACTGACTGTTGAACATGATAGCAGATCTATTCTGGTATGGACAGTAAGAGAACAGCCACTGAATATGGCGCCCATAATATAAACTGTTTATATTTTTTTCCCATATTTTGTGACAGTAGGACCCTCATACACGTGGCCCAATGGATTGAGAACACGACGAGAATTGAGTGACACTTTGTGCCAAAGCCAACATGTCCTAAGGGAGTTGCCTCAATTCAGCAAGAGCACAACAATGGCATTCCTCTTAGCTGATACAAACTGCCTTCTATGACACTGCCCAACAGCTCTTGGGGGGTCAAAACATTTATATATCCTATGCTATATAGCCCTGGAGAAAAAGTTTGTCATTGTATAATTTGCACTCTGATCTGCTGTATCTGGCATCTTAATTGACCTGGTTTATAACAATGACTGTTCCTACTCTTCTCTTCTCTTCTCTTCTCTTCTCTTCTCTTCTCTTCTCTTCTCTTCTCTTCTCTTCTCTTCTCTTCTCTTCTCTTCTCTTCTCTTCTCTTCTCTTCTCTGGCTTGACTCTGTAGTTTCTGGAGCTTCGTTGTTGCTTCCACTTTCTCCCTGTTAGAGAGGAACAGATAGAATCATCAGGCAAATAACACATAATGACTATTATGAGGTTTTATTTAGGAATTACAGGAGACGTTAGTGTTTCTTTCACAGTCTTTATGGGGCCTGTTTGTCAGATTCATTGGTCTTGGAGGATATAATGAATTATGATATGATTTATACATAATTGCTTTCTATAAATCATATCATAATTCATTATCAAACACCCCCCTCCCCCCCCAAAAAAATCAAACTTCAATATGTTTAGAATGGATTGGAGTGGATCCCTGGGCTCCATAGGCACAAGTTGTGTGTGTGTGTGTGTGTGTGTGTGTGTGTGTGTGTGTGTGTGTGTGTGTGTGTGTGTGTGTGTGTGTTTATGTGCGCATGAGGAGGAGAATGTATTTTTGTAATATAGTGGCAGCTACTACATTTATGAGTGTAACAATTGGAGTTGCTTCTACACATCTGTTTCTGACAGAGATGCAGCAGAAAATGACTCAGGTTTCTGCATAAAGTTTACAAGCCAGAAGTCTCAGGCAAAGCCATGGTCTATGTCTAGTTTTCTAGTTATAGGGGTACAAACTGCATGAAATGCCAGTTGAAAATTTCACAGTGCTTCACTAATTTCCACACTTACTGGACAATCAAGTGGTGCTTCTTAAAGAGCAGCTCCACATTAAAGCAAAATATCAAAAAAGTTGCATAATTCAGTGTCCAAGCTGTTATTGCTTGCACTCTCTTGGTAATAAGCAATTACTTTATGCTGAAGGAACTGATAAACACAATTTTATTTGAATCTCATTCAAGTTTTTAAATTTCAGATTTTAAATTTCAAATTACACTATGGCACTTTTATAATTTTTCTGACTGTTTAGTCAATGCAGTGCACATCCTAAAAAAATATAAACATCAGTTATGTTTATGCTTTTACAAATCTCATAGTGAAATATGGATTCTATGCTGCAATAGTCCTCTTTCTAGCTCACATCTCACTGGATTCTCTCCCTCTTCACATTCCAGTCTCTGTCTGTCATCTGTCTTTATTTAACAGAAAGAATGAGGAGAGCTTTGACCAATTAGACAGTGTGTCAGATGCAAATGAATTCTCCCATGGAGTAGGGAAGTGTCCTGTTCTGTCTCCATAATGATGCTGATGTCGATACTGATCTTTCCTTTCTAATTCCTCACAGTGAGGATCAGTTGAGTTTCAGATCGAACATAAGGCCAATTGGACAGGCCAGAGACTGCAGTCTGGCCATGAAGAGCCAAATGAACTCTTCATGAACTCTTCACCAAGTTGCCGATTAAGTTTACAGTGTACCACAGTGTTCAACTCTCTGACTGGTGGAGATGACTGGTGGAGTCAACATTGCACAGTACTGTCAGTCTAACTGCCTGTGTTTTTTGTCTAAACTTGTCGAGTGACAGGAGTTTATAACACCTGTTTGTCTGTAATGTTTCTGTCAGTATAATATTCACATTTTATATCTGGAGAGATTTCACAGGCTCTTTCTGTTAATTGTGTAGGTGATTGACACAATCACAGGACACAGTTGTGTGTGGCCTTATACAACAAGGATTTCATTTCACCACGACACGGTGACACAGTGTGTTTTCACACCCTGTGGTGAACAGTTTTCTGTTTGAATATTTTAGGAGAAGAGAGGGATGTGCTAGAGCTCAGATTTTGTTTCTCTCTTTCACTTTTTCTTCCTTGTGGAAGAGGCACTTTTTTCTTCTCTTTCCACAATCTTTGTTTCATCTTTTCATTTTCTCACATTTGCTCTGTATTATGAAACGTAACAATCGTGAGGGCTGTCATCTCTTGGTGTATGTTTGGCAAAAATCATATCAGATGACCGTGAAAGCCGTGTTCCAGGTTTATTGCCTCCAGGTTTTGGCGATTTATGACCATATGGCCAAAAAGCTTAGAAAGATCCTCTTTGTGTGTGTGTGTGTGTGTGTGTGTGTGTGTGTGTGTGAATGCATGCGTGCATAAGCCCATGTATGTGCATTTGTGTGTGTGTGTGCGCGTGTGCACGTGTATAAATGTTGGTCAGTGACTTGTAACGTGCAGACTGGATATGAGCAATTATAAAGTGTCATAAACCTTTCTAATAACTTATAATGAGTCATTTAAAAGTTAGCAGATCATCAGCGTGTTAAACTAGTGTTGTTTTCACTTCAGTGCATCACAAAACCTTTCAGACAAAGTTTAGAAGCATTTATATCCCCAGACAGACACTGAAAAGACTTCAAAGGAAAACAGGAGAAAGCCAGAATCAAGCATTTCAGTCTTTTTTTTTTCACCCTCTCTCATGTTAACAGAAAGCCTTTTGTATTTTCAGTAGAACGGAGAGCAAAGGTCTGTGAGGACTGATGGGAGCCCAGCCTGTTATCAGTGCACACTGACAGAAACCATTTGATTGGACGCTTTATTTAGGGACCATTCTAGAATTTTCTTTGTGTAGACTACGACTGTTAAAAATAAAATTGAACTGAATGATGGCTTTTGATTTTGTTTTGTCCCACACTGGCCTCCTGACTGACATATCCTGTTATTTTCCTGGTAACTCCATTGTCTGTTCAGCATTTACTGCCACTTAAAAGAAATTCTTCCAACATTATTTTAGTAATCAAGACATAAATTTAACATTAGGTGACTCAAGAAAACTAAATTTAGCCTGTGAAATAACTAAGCCACCAAGCAAAGTGTGATTGTTGAAATTCCAGCATGAACCCAGATAACAAAATGCAATGTTCATATTATGATTACAATATTTTGTACTCACACAGTGGATAAAAAATACAGTCACCAGACGTAAAACACACACACACACACACACACTAACACACAAAATCATTATTAATAAACATAAAGCATGCAGCAGGTGAGCATTGGTTGTATCAGTTTGAGTTTGGCCACCTGCTGGAATGCTTTGTGAGGTGACATTAAAGCTGGTATTAGCCCCTGGGGTCTCTCATTAGACAGAGGCATGCATGCCATAACAAAAGCCCACTCCTTTCCTGACATTTTAAAACTCCTTGGTAACTGTGCTTGTGTTTATGAAAACAACCGCAGCAACTTAGCTGAGGCTCTGGGGGTGTAAAGCGTTCTCAGAATTTAAGGGAAACACTCTCAGATTCACCTATTTTGTGGTGGTTATTTTTGGTATTTTGACATTTTATTGTTTAGGTGTTTCAGCATTAGCACACTGTGGCTAATTCACACATTGTTATGTGAATATGTGACTCCATTAGCCAGTGGCGCTTGTACACAGTAATGTAACCCACTGAACAGGTTCACTGCTGATATATTTAAGAATAAGCGTTGCATCCACCAGACAGAGACATCATTGTCCAGAAATCTTCCAGCTTTGCCATATTTTAGTGTTTTAGCCCACAGATTGGCAGCCTTGCCAACAGTTCTCCCTCTCCCTCTCTGGTGACTATGAATTACCACAGATACATGCACGCACACACACACAGGTCCAGAAGAAAGCTGTGTCTGGGTTTTAACCAGTAAAAGGTTAGTGGTAAAACAACAGGTCATGAACTTCTGTCTGCCGACATTTTGCAAGGACCCTGCCGTCTGGACAAATGGACTGAGAGTATCCAATGACAAACTTTTATTTGATTTATTTATTTTTTCTTGGGCCATCATAAACACTTGTGGACAAGATGTCTGCCCGCTCTTTTGTAACTGCATGTCATTTCATTTTCAAGAAAAAGGAAAACAAAACAAAACAAACAAACAAACAAACAAACAAACAAACAAAAACCCCATCTTATTTATTGTTTCGTTCTGTGGCTAAATTTGTGCAAACTGTTTTTTTATGTCTTTTCAAATTACATCATGTGAACCACATTCCTTCTGTTCTCTAAATCAGAATTTATTCTTACATTTCACTGTTTTAGTTTATCTCTCAACCTGTAATGAAATGCTCACGAGTGATTTGTCTAGGCTATATGTCAAAAGTGGGCGTCTTTTTCCTTATATGAGTTCAGACCCCTTGATTGACAGGTCAGAGTCCACTCTTATGAAGTGAGAAGATGAAAGTCTTTGTCAGGTCTGATACAGTAAAGATGGGCCAAGCCCACAAAGCCAACAGAGAGTCCATCAGCCTGGATCTGTTGTCTGTTCGTGGGAAAGAGGGGACAGTTGGCGGAGCAGAGAGAGGGAGTGAATGCATGTCTGTCTGCACTCTTGGTGATAATTATCCCTGTTGTGGACCACAGACAATGCAGCATCATGAATAGACGCCCCCAAAGGAAAGTTAACTTTTCTGCCACCCCTGACTCTGATAAACCAGAGACACCTCTTATGTGAAAAGATATGCTGCTAGACAAAGGGACTGGCGCTCTGTTCATCACAGTGCATTGAGGAAAGATAACAAAAGGCTATTTGCCATATTTGATAGTGAGCTGTAAAATGCACTGTGTAATTAAGATGTCATGTTCAACGTTGTAATCTCTTAATCTCCAGAGTACAAATTACAGTGAAATCAGGTCTCAAAATGAAGAGCAATGCTAGATGACATGCTTAGACCTGGACTGGGACTGGGATGAAACTAACCCTTAAAGACCTTCTGAACACTCACAAAATGGGATAAACCAGTTTTTGCTAGTGTGTTTTCATGTATATTATATCTTTATTGTTTGCAATTGCCAACTGGGTCGGCACCTATTGCACACCTGTCTGGCCATGAAGGGGTCTACTCTCGCTATTGTTCTTCTCAAGATTTCTTTCCTTTTTCCCTGTAACACCTGGGTTATTTTGATCGAGTTCTTTCTTGCCTTCTACGAGGATTAAGTCAGGGAGTGCCATCTTGCTTTGTTTGCTTTGTTTATTGTAAATCTGTGAGTACGTAAAGGCCTCTGAGACTGTCAACAGTGATATTGGGCTTTAAATAAACTAGAACCTAAACTTTGTCAGAGAACTTGCTTATTATTGGAATTCTTTTTCAGCTGACAGCTATGGTTTGGACAAGTAAAAATATGCAACTATAGTTTGGCCGTGAACTTTTTTTTTGGTATTAATTTTTTTTTTCCAGAAAGTGATTTTTTTATTTACATAATTAATTTCATAATTAATTAATTCTGAATTCTTCATCAATACCACATATTAACCCAAATCTACTGCTCTATTAAGAGAAGACTATTTTTCCATTTCTCTGCAGTTAATAACTTGTCTTCTATTAGTCCACCCCTCTTTGCATTTTGCGCTTAATGTCATGCCTTTGAGTTTAGTGATGTGGTATACACGAGTAAGGGAAAATGTATTTTCTTCACACACACACACACACACACACACACACACACACACACACACACACACACACACAGCTACATTGTATTGGTTTTGCAGGGACATGTTTGCTGTGTCACAGTGTCATTAGAACAAGAGGGTTTGATCTGAAGACTGATGTACTCATCTATTTTTATATATTTCTCCTCTTTCCTCAGATGACAAAAAGAACTTGCGCAGTGAATTCTCAAGCACTGTCCAAATAAATGGAGAAAAGTATGTCTGGCCACAGAATATGGGCAGAAAGTTTCACTCCTCACTTTTACACAGCAATGCCACCCCCCCTCCCCCTCCCTCTCTCATTATTAAGATGCTGTCATGTAGACTTGTCCATCATCCTGCCCTCTCTTTCTTTTCTCTTCTCTCTGGGTCTCTCAGTAGTGGCTGGGACAGATTAAGTGACCTGTGTGCTTTTCATACGGTCACAACACGGCCAGGGGGGAGGACCTTTTACGCTCATTCTTTCTTCATCCGGAGAAGGTGAGAGTGGGAAAACACAGATCATTGAAACTGTCACGTAGCTGAGCTAAAGGAGGTATCAAGGAGTCAAGTTTTCTCTTTTTGTTTCTCTTTTCTCTCTCTTGTTTTTGGTTGATTTATTCCATTAGTTTGAAAATCTGACTGGTACTGCTATCATAACACAAACCATTTTAAGATGCAGCATAAGAGCAATTCCGATGGTTTGTATGATGTTCATAATCAGTTGTGAAACAACATATGTGTTATTATGCGTTTATTATGAGACTTGTGGCTTCATTAGACAAAGCACCTGAATGATTTAGTCCTAACGATCACACAGTTAGTGCCGCTTCTAAAAATTCCTGCTAGTGCTGCAGCAATCCAAGAGACACTTTGGGCCAAACATAAAACTTTTACTATGAAGGTACTGATGGCTAATGAATGGAACAGAACTCCTGGACCTCCAGTTCATAGGAGCCAGCAGGTCGTCCCAGGTATCTCCACTGGTGAGTGTGTGCTCAGAGTGCCCCAACAGAGTGACGCTCCGTCTGAGGGCACAAAGAGGTAATGAAGAGATACTGAGTCATAATGGGCTCTTTCTCTTTGTCACTTGCTCCTTCTCTCATGTCACAGAGAGAGCTTAAATTTGGCTCTGTACCGGAAAGACAAGCAGCCAAAACTCAGTTATACTGTCAAAAGGTTACGGGGGACCATTGGTTAGACAACCACTGTCTCTCTTCAGAAATCTGAAAGTAATGCAAACTTTTAGAGTGTCAATAAGGAAAGCTTTGATTTTAATGTGCTGATTTTGATATTTGGAATTTTCTGGAAGGTTCTAGAAGTTTTCTTTTGTTGCTGTTGTGATGTGAGGGCTGTGTACACTTTATTATGAACACCAACATCAACGAAAGTCTGCAATTTGTCCTGTGCACACAGTGTGTAAACTGGACATTTTGCTGCTCTTAGTGAATAACTGATGAAAGAGAAAGAAGAAACGAGAGAGAGACATGAGGATGAAGAGAGGGGTGGTAGAGGAGAAGAGGGAAGGTGGTGGAGAATTAAAAGAAAAAGCAAAAAACCCCACTGTAGAACTGTAAAACTCAGCTGACTGGAGCTCTGAAAAAGCTACAGTTAACAAATGCTCACTTCAAGCACTCTCAGGTTTGTGTATGTGTGTGTGTGTGTGTGTGTGGGATTGTGTAGGAGTGTGTGTATGAGTATGTGACATGAGGCCAAGGTACTTTCAGGCTTCTCAAATAACTGAACTGCCTCTCACTTGAGTGGGAGCGGTGCTGATTCCTCTTTTCTTTTGTACTCCTTTTTCCCCCAGCCTCCTGGGAGAAGACATCTGTGGATCTCTGTTATCTTGGCCCACATCACCAGCTGACCAGCCCAATGGACTTGTCTATTCTCAGCTTAAAAAAAAAAAGAAGCAAAAACCAAAAAAAATGCCTTTAGCTGAAATTTGTGGTATTTTGACAACCTCTCTATAGTAGTTTGGTACTTTCTTCACAAAGATGATTGATCAATAGCAGAGTCCAGGCCTCTTTTAAGCTATTGTCTCATCCAATAGTAGTTTTTCTGTTCCATCCAGGAACACCTGCATGAGTTTTTTGGGGTAAGACATTGCGGTTGACAACCCCACAAAGGCTTTCAGTCTACAGACAAATCAATCAATGACTTGCGTGGGAGAATGCACAGGTGCATACCCCGGAATAAATTCATGGCCTTTTTTGTTTTCTTTTATGTGAAAGGTATGTGTGTACGGGCATGTTATCAAGTAGATCAGCACGACTAGACCAAGATTAGGTAAAGTCTTTGAGTAGATTGACTTGAGATGATCTAAAATTGTATTTGTTGTCGGCCTCTGGTGTTATGTTGTTCTGGAAAAAATTCATTTCGCCGTGGCATGAAGGCTTTGTCCCATTTATCAGCTTCAGTTCTCACCCAAAATTCCAATCCACCGACTCTAAACAAGAATTGTGTTTTGGCTGACCTTTAAGTGACCAATTTTCTTTTTTAATCAGGTTTTATGTACTGTAAATGCAAGGTTGTAGCAGGATAAAAGTCATGGTCTTTTTTATGACCCTTGAGTTGTTTAAGGGAAAGATCAGGAGCTTTGCTTCTGGGGACTTCCTTAAAACATTGACCACACGCAGTGGTAAGGAAACACAAACACTGGGAGGTCATTTAAAGGTCACATTCCCTTATAACGATCCATTACAACTGCAATTAATGTGAAGATCAATCGATCTGTTTTGCTTCTTGTCCTCCTTTCTGCTGTAATACAGCATACATGGTCATTTTGTAAATGACAAGTAGCTGACCGAACCAGATGACTGAACCGGCTGACTCTGCAACCATCAAAACTTAAGGAAATAAAATACATACATATAAATATTGGCACTTTGTCATCTGTGCCGCTCACAGCCTTTGGGCCGGGGGGGGGGGGGGGGGCTCTGTTTATACCAGGTGTGACTGAGGTTCTGTGTCACTTCCATCGCCTTCACAGATGACTATTGACTGATAGACAGTGCTGTGTAATGAGCTACTTAAGCCCTATTGAAGAGAGGCCAAACCTGGATGGATGTGTCCCCTGGGCCTGAGGGACTAGAAATATGACTCTTCAGCAAATCACTTCTCACATTAATTTATTTACACACTGAGCGTCTGCCAGACTCTACAGCCCCAGCAGTAAATTCTTTCCAAATTCTAAAGATGGCCATTGGACCAGAACCATCTTGTAACTCGCAGCCTATTTATCAAAAGAATGTGTACCTCATTGAGGGACGAAATTACAGCAATGTTTACATAAATTAATTATTTTCCCTGATAATGTTTCCTATATACACCCCAAATACCAGGTGTTTGCTAGGAAAATACATGGTAAGAATAGTGAGGGACTGGGTGATAAGCATGAGTATATTATAGTTTCATTGTTTGGGGACAAATCTGCTATGACCAAATAATTGTCTTATATTCCTCATCGAACCATAATGCAGTAAATGCGTGGTTAATTAGTTAATGCAAGCTCCTTTGAAGAATGTACCTGTATGGGTCAGTGAAATGACGCTCTCTCTCTCTCTCTCTCTCTCTCTCTCTCTCTCGTGTCTTTTCATGTTTCTTCCATTGCATTCACCGTAACACTAATGCTGTGAAGTATGGGTCTTCTTTCCCTAGCAAGATAGTAAAATAATCAATTTCATGAGTTTCTATAGAAAAGCATCTCCATTTATGACCTGAAGCAAAGTGATCTTCTGAAATCTTGTCACTTTCCTTTCATCAGCCTACAGAATCCAAGCATTCTCACCAGTATTATGCAATTTGTGTTGGAACCATTTCCACACGGAAAAAAGTAAAATTTGCTAAATTTGAAAGTCGATCCCTATGTTTAGTTGTGTGCTTCCATCAAATTTAAGCAGTAATCTCTAGGAAAGCAGATTTCTTTCATAGTAATGACTCATACTGTAAAGAGTTAAAATACTGACTGATAGGGAGAAACTGTCCACAGGAGTCTGTTATCAGGCAAGTAGTTGTATATATTTTGTAACTTACACTTTAGCACTTTCTGCTTTAGTCCAGTAAGATGTTCAACAAGTATATGCAAAAGAGAAACACAAGAAATGGAAAAGCATGGAACTTGCTTATACAGCAACTACTTAATCGTACATATATTCTATATCTGTTGATTTTGAATTAATGAAGTGCTAGAGCACAACTTCTGCATTTATATCTCCAGCAGTTTACACCACTGTGACCTGGTACACAGCACTGGAGCGGAGAAGGGCCTGGTTAAGATACAGCTCCATTATGTCTGAAGAAGGAAGGTGTTTTGTCACATGTAATATGGTCTAGTGTTGTTTGGTTTGCCATGTGGTCTGATGCTGCTTGGCCTGCTAACATTAGGCACAATTCTATGTGGTTTGGTTGCTGAGAACAGCAGTGACATCTGAAGATCCTCTGTATTTGGATACATGACATATTACTCCATATGGTTTACAGCTCAGCATACAGCCTTCACCTAGTCCACAGTTTCATTGCTGTTATTGCCAGTTAGGCTCTCTCTACAGGTGCAGTCAGTAATATTTTTTTACAGTTCAGAGCCTTGACCAGAACTAATGTGGGTGACCCCTGTGCTGAACCTAAACTAATATAAAAGCTTCATTCTATTCCATTGTATTTCGGGAGTTCCAGCAGAACTTCGTGAACTAATGAGACGCACTTTCCATTCAACAGAATATTTTTGTCTCGTTTTCAACTAATTTAGCCCCCCCCCCCCCCCCCCCCCCCCTACAATCAATCATATTCCAAAGCAAGAGCGGTGGGTGGTGGGGTGGGGGATGGGAGTTGCGGGGGGGATGACAAAAAATATCTTTTTGCTATTCTTTTGCGGCTTCTTTTTGCCTGATTGCAAATTATATATGAATGAGGTCTCTAATCAAAGAGGTTTGTATGAAATCCTTTAGAGAGTCTTGCCTGAGGGAATAGCACACGCCAGTGGAGCTATTGCTTTTGCACCCCAGCACTGCTCTGATGATGAGAAAAGGGTCTCAACCTTTACATGGTTCATACTTGTGAATTCAGAGAAGAAATTTGAGAATATATGGGTAGAATGGAGTTCATCTTGCTCTTCAGTTTGGATTCCAGCAATAACACCAATAACACTAGGAAGTGACCTCCTAATCCTGTCCAATATACTTCAGTGTGGTGGAAGACCTGTCAAAAACATGTGAAAATCCCATTCTGGAAACAGTCCTCCTTCAGCCATGAATAAATAATTGACCCTCTTTTTTCATACATAAAGTCATACATATTTCTGAGAGAAATGACTGATGCAGATGAATGATTTATAATATTTTACGTGTCACAACTTCCATGGAAACAGAGAAACAGCATTTTTGATGCCATTAGAGAGGAAACAAGTTTCAGCCGAGTTACCAGCTCTATAGCAGGTCAAATTTAGCCAAGTCGCTATCGGCAAAAAGCCTGAGGTCAGAAAAACAAAACCTCAAACAGAGACAGATACACACACACACACACACACACACACACACACACACACCGAAAAAATCTAGCTAACTCTAAATCTAACACTTCTCAAAAAAAAAAAAAACCCAGACCCTACATACACAAAGTTGGCACTGTGGGCACTGATTTCTGAAGAAAGAAAAAAAAAAAAGGACTGATTATCGATGACCAGTCTAAAACAAATTTTTGTGGGTATGGGTAATGGTCCTGAGATGATGTTTACTGTCAGTCCACCTTGCTGTTGGTCAGGTGAAACCAACAGTCGAGTCTAGTTTGAATGAGCGTATACTGGAATGAGCTGCTGCCTCACTGCAAACAGACATATGCTGTTCAATTTTAATGACTTTCCAGGTTAATCTGACAGCATCATCCATGGGAATGTCGACTTGGCAACACTTGCGTGTCAAAAGCCCCTGTACATACATGTTTCCTAATGCAGCTTTCATGAAAAATGAACCAAATATTACTGAAATATTACTCTTAGAAATGTACACGTGAACTGGAGACCTGGGAACTCTTCTTACAGAGACCTGCAACTCAAAAATGGCACTACATCTCAGGTGATCTCATGTCTCTGGATTATTGAGAGAGAGAGAGAGAGAAAGAAAGAGAGAAATGAATCTGTGTCTGTGTGTATTTGTGATCTTTGAACAACGAGGGTACTGTATGTTAAACACATGCTCTTCCAGCATTCTTTTAATTTGCTCCTCAGTCTACTCTGGGGAATGTTCTCATTAAACATATATGATTCAAACTGTAAATGATTACAGTTAAAGACAAGCTCCCTTCATACTTATGTATGAATGCAGATGTTCCCCATTAACAGTGCAACAGAGTGTGAAATATTCTCATAGTATCAGAGAAGTGGTTTGATGTTTCATATAGCTTCTGCTTTCGATTCTTGAGTATTACATTCAAGAGAGTGCATTCGAACTTTCTGACAGGTCTCTAAAACACTGGCCTTGCTTCTATTAAACACATGAGACCACAGTCAAGACCTAGGTTAATGATTTGGAATAAATACAATTTACAGGGTAGGAAAAGAAGGATCCATTCTACACAATGAATAATCATCATGTTAACTGTCTAATTAGTCTCTGAGGATCATCAGTTTCTCCACTAATTCTTCATACAAACAGAAGATTCAGATAAGATTTTCCGTGTGCTATATCGGGTGAGAGAGAGAAAGGGAGAGAGAGAGAGAGAGAGAGAGAGAGAGATGAGAGGGAGCGAGAGAAAAAGAAAGGGAGAGAGGGAGATAGAGAATGAGTGAGTGAGTGATATATTATCTCTGCATCTGTGAGTCCACATCAAATACATACCACCTCATTAGCTCACCTGCTCCGATAGGAAACAACTTAAACTTAGCAAGGTGTCTGCTACATACATACACATCCACACACACACACATCCCAAAGGTACGTTTTATAGGACATACCATCCCCAAACTCAGGCCTCCGCTTCACCCTGAATCTGCGGGTTAGATAAGGGTAGACATCCTCTTTTTGTTCCTGTGTGAGGATTAGATGAAGAGGTTACAGCTGAACACACTGAATAGTAAGAATAGACTTTAAATCATTGAGTAATTATGTTTAGAGGGCATTTTACCTCCCTGCAGTCTGATTAACAGATTAATGACTTCAGCTGGCGCTCCACTGGGAGATGAGAGGAGAAGGAGAAGAAAGGAGGGACTGGTCTCCAGCCTTTGAGCCAGGTTCCTGTAGGAGACAGTTGAGAGGAGTGGGAGATATCTTAGGTTGGTGAAACACTTGCTTAACTGTACATTACAAGCTCTGGCCCCATGATGATTGTGTAGCAGAATGAACAAGGCCAAAATGATTTCCCCTGTGTAATACAGTGGTTTGTGATCGAAGGGAGCTGACTTTTGTTCAATGATTGTAATCATTCTGCTAATTCAGTCAGCTAATTCTGAAACAGTTGGGTTACCTTAGAGTAAAATATTAATCTTATTAACAGCCCTGGAATTGTAAATACTTGCTGGAATACAAAACTGTTTTCCAGGTGACAATCAGATTTTAATAGGTAGATCAGACCCAAATCAGAAGTAGTTACTAAGTTATTAAACCAAAATGAGTAACAAAGAAAGAAAGAAAGAAAGATTTTGAATAGATGAGATATGAAGGCATTCTAAGCTCAGAGCTTTGAGAATTTCCATACTGCCGACCTCTTCTGGAGACATAGCCTCTGTTGATGATGAATGCAGTGTTTATGCAGTATCTGTCTGTTTGTTTATGTTTATATATATATATATGCTATTTTGTTCCTGTTCAGGAAGAGGATAAAACCATGAGTGGAGCAGAACAGTAAATTTGTGCTTGTTTTGAAGTGTGAACCCTTTTGCCTTTTTTCTCATCTGTAATGATGTGATACTGTATGGCTGTGTTTTGCAATGCTGATTCTCTGACTGCTGGGCCTCTCTCATTTCCATCTGCTCAGCAGTGCTCTGCATTCATCGTCACTGACGCGTTTTAAGATGAGAACGCACCCTCAGGATCGGCTCTGCCTGATATCCCTTTCATTCAATGCACAGTCACACGAAACCCCATCAGAGGGCAAATGGTCACAGCACTCCAAACCCCAACCAGTTTGATCTAATGTCGTCCATCAAATTTGTCTTTTCTCCTGAGTGTGTGTGTGTGTGTGTGTGTGTATGTGTATGCGCGCGTGTGTGTGTGTGTGTGTGAGAGAGAGAGAGAGAGAGAGAGAGAGAGAGAGAGAGAGAGAGAAGCCACGCGAGCTACTCTTATTTGGATATGTCATTCTCTGGCATGCCATCATTTTTTCTCTTACACACTCTGTGCCAGATCTCTTACTACTGTTGTGGAGTAATTTGTTTGGGGAAGAGACTGTAATTAGCGTTGTTGCTCTGAAATTTAGGGTTTCCCATTAATGTGCCGGTCGCCACAGTTTAAACTCTACTGCAACACCCCTGACACATGCGCGTGCACACACGGGCACATAGACAGTACCCGCTCCGTGACAGCTACAATGCCATTCTGTGTTAAACACAAGGCGAGATATTCAGCTCATGGGATATAGATTTCACAAGCCAGCCTACGTAGACACACCTCTGAATATAGAATGTCACACAGTTATGCCACGGCCAGGGCTTGCAATAAGCAGCAAGCGACAGACACAGGTTTGTACAGCCTCAGATTCTGAGATCACAAACTCATGCTGCCAGTTACCAACACCTCGACTAATGAATCAGCAGCCTTCCGCTCCATCGTCCTTATGTTATATGAGTGAGCACTGCATTGAGATGTCTATAAGGAGTCAGAATTTGTGCCTAAACTGCCATATGCATTAAATTCATAACAGGCAACAGAGAAAAAAGAAATTATGGACTTACCATTAGCCACCTGTAGCCCTATTAGGTTCACAGTAAGTCTCGTTTTCTTTTGAGTCTCCACACGTTGATGTTTATGAAGCAAAAAGCGATCCATCATGATATCGCTAAAGCTTCTATAATGCTAGGTTACAAAAAAAAAGTGCTCTGGCTAGTGAAAGTAAGGTCAAAAGTTCAATGCGTGCGGCGCCCATTGGTCGAATCAGATCACCCGTGTTGGCTTTATGTTTGTAGACTAAAAACAATCACTTTGTTTTATTAATGTATTTATTCATTTTTTCAAATCATAAATTATAGTATTCACACATTAAAAATGAACAATTCGAAGTAAAGCACAGAAATTTCTAGGGGGTGCTAGAGTGGTGCTATGGCTATCCTAGGGGTAGCTACAGCACCCCAAAGCCCCTCCCTGACACCGCCCATACCTCCATGTCCCTGAATGACTCAGTGATGTGACACGTTAAGTCGTGACTGGACAGCTCACCTGATACAGAGACTGAACATAATTGTATATAAATCTCATTTATTCAAACTGTTCCCTCATCAAATTGATTCTGAATGATTTGCCATGCACCAAACAAATAAATAATTTGTAACATGAAATCACACACAAACAATTCCTCTCTATAAATTCTTCTGAATCAATTGTACCATAAATACGCATTGTGTGACAGCTAATTTTTTTTACAAACTGACCTCTTTCAATAAAGAAATGTTCAAGCCCAGAGTGTTAATCTGATGGATAATAATGGTATTCAAAAGCACAACTTAGGTTAAAGTTTAAGTGTAAGGTCTGTGAATGTGATAAAAAGACTTTAAAAAAAAGTCAGTTATGTCCTTGAAGCCCACCCCTCAGAACAAGAGAGTGTCGTGGATTTCCTTGATAATGAAGCCGCGAGAGAAACTCCCTTATTCCTGTCCAGCTTATCTGTGCAGTGAATCACATCTTGTAAGTGATAACATTCAGCAGATGCTTCACTTTGAAGAGGCTGCTGATTTTAAATGTGATTTTATAGTACCTCAGGGTTGCCTTATATAATCCGGATATAGCAGTACAATTGCTGTAGGATGTTTGTTACTTTTACAGTCTAAAATCATGTTGTTCACAATTACTTAGCAGCTTTGTATGTTAGATTAGGGGTTAAAGCAGTCGACTGATAATCTTGTCAATCTGTCAATCCGAGGAAAGGAAACCTCGGTAACTTTCCAAGTGGCAATTCCAACATCTGATATTTCGGACCACCTGATTGGAGGTAGCACAGCATCTGCAAAAAAAAGTTGATACTTCATATGAATACATATGGCTAAAACAACCTTTATTCAGTGATAGGAACTATTAAATTCTCTAGGAGTGTTTTCTTACCTTACAGTTTACACTTTACTCCTCATGTGTATCTCTTTCAGCCCCACGTTTCCCTCATCACCAACAGCACCGCAGGAAGCATCACCTCTCTCTTCCTTTTTTAAACCATCTGAGATGGAAGTGGTGCAACAACAGGTTTTTTTCAACTCCAGTTCTAACACATTGGTTAATGTTGTAGAAGTGGAAAACAAATTAAACAGATTTGAAGGCATCCAAATTTTTAGATTTCTTTCCATTAAAACTTGGTTTGTTATGATAAACAGCGGAAACAGTTATCTACTCTTTGATAATTCAGGTCATTTGGTCACTTGACACAGTTCTCTCTTGGCTTCCGCTCAGTGGCCAAATTACAGTGTTTAGCCCCGGCTAATATCTCAATGTTTACACTGTAAGCTGACAGCTTGCTTTTCTCTCTGTCTCACTAAAGGCACAGGGGGTGCTCAGAAGAGCCACTTAACGTGTCTTCTCCACAAGAATAACACTGTCCCCCTGACCTCCAATTGCTTTTCGTCTCATATCCGTAGTTAATCACAGAGAGAGAGGCAGTGTAGCCAGGGTATAATTACAGCTAGATCTCCACAGAGTTCAGCCTGAGGGCTTCACATTCTGAGACCGCGCTTCGGCATCTCTGATATAATCAATTAATCAATCAATTGGTCAATCCAACTCTGGAGGTCTTTGATCTTCTCCTGCTGCTCTGAGAAACATCACATTAGTTCTATTTCTTAATTATGATACTCAAATTTGAAATCTTTTTGGATTTAATGAACTTACACCTGTGTCTTAATTGTTCAAGTGGTCAGTTATTCTATGGCCAAATGAATATAGTACATTCCTTTCATCAAAATGACCAGAATGACTTCATATTGTCAGTCAGCAATAAAACAAACAACATATAAACTATGTAGAGTGCATCTGTGGAAAATGAGGGGCAGTTCCAATGACTCATAAAAGCAGGGGGGCAAGGAGGTGACTCGTTGATAGAGAGAAGCTATCTGTGTAGAGATCAGAACAGCTTCCAATGTGTCACAAAAAACACCCAGGACTAACCATAGAATCAGGGACAAATGGCTACAATCCTGACCAATAGGGTCGGCTCATTATCTCCAGGGCAGGAAAACTGACTCCCAGTTGTATGTGCTCCTATTAGTGCAGTGTGACTCAGGGAGACAGAGTGGCCAGGATAACTTAATGAAAAGTTCAGATGAGAACACGGTGGAGTGATTAAAGTGAACTCACTTGAGATCAAAGGTCAAAAAGTGCTTTCAGGTACAGTGAAAGTGGCTGTGCTTTAGAAAACCTGTAGTGCCACACAAATTTGCAGTGAAAGACAAGAAATGGGAACCAAAAATGAAGCATTCCACTGATGAAAGCTTCAGCATCCATAAAATGATAGAAAATGCTGCTGAAACACCATCAAAGCACCAAATCAAAGATCTGACAGGATAAAAACATCTGTGATGTTTATTACCATAAGCGCTTATCCACTGTCTTGGTCCATCAATTCAAATTAAACTGAAACTCAGTTCTTATGGTCTGTGAACAACGGGTGCCCTGATATCTGAATTTCAGATTTTGTTTTTTTTTTTTTTAACTAGAGACTTCTGGTGATAAACCTTGTTACGTTATCTAAATGTACATGTCCAGTCATAGGCAACTCATAAAACTCATCTTCATTCTATTTCCCACATAGTAATAAAAGTAATAAATCAAAGGAGATCTATCTTATGAGGCCCTCAGAATGGACGGAGTGGTGTTTGCTGTAGTATGTGCTGTGTGTTGCAGTGATGTTCTACTGGACTCTGCATTCTGTACAAGGCCTTGGGGCCACATTTTAAGATCAGTGCACACATCCACTGTCCTAGACAAGGACAAACTCTGCCTGTCTCCCTCTTCCTCAGCCACACATAACAACTTTGATGTTCAGGTTATGGTTGCTCAGAATCCTCAGCTGGTACAAACCCTCGAGTTGTCTTTTTGTTTTTTTCTCCTCGGCAATCTGGTCATGTCATCTATTTCTGTGACTTGTGTTTGGCGCTCATGTATTGATCTGGTTTACAGTGTAATTCTCTGGCATGTTCTCACTCCTACACTGACGATGATTTGAACAAGATCCCAGATTCTGTTATTTCTGTGCCATAATTTATTTGAGGAAGAAGGTTAATTAATGCCAAGTGTGTGTGTGTGTGTGTGTGAGAGGGAGAGAGAGAGAGAGAGAGAGAGAGAGAGAGAGAGAGACAGGGAGACAGGGAGAGGGAGCAAGAGATGCATGGAGTATTTGTGTGTTGCAGGGTGTCTCTAATTATCATAATTTGAATTGCTGGTGTGGAGGTTGTCTGTTTGTTTGTCTTGTTAGCGTGTTAATCAACACTCAACAAGCATTTTTGATGGAAAATAAATCTAATATGGATTGTGATTGACAGAAAAAACCTTTGGCTGTGGCAACAAACACCCAGGTGTTACTGTGAAGCCATATGTCAAAAGTACGAACTTCTCCATTTGAAAAAGGGTCAGTGTTTGAAGTTTGCAGAACTCATATATTAGCACTCAGGAGTCAGCCTTTTCTCTTCACTGCCATTTGCACCACACTGTGTGAGTAATGAACTGTTTAATCAACTTGTGCCTAAAGTACAAATATTTTAAATAACTGAGATTTTGTCTGTGTGCTGATCCAGTTAGTCCAGAGGTGACAATGAAACAAAATACTATAAAGGAGTATCTTTTCGGCTCTAAAAAAGATGTAGAGACCCAAAGAGATGTGTGTGTGTGTGTGTGTGAGTGTATGTTTCGAAATATCTTTCATCAAATTTGTGTGAGTAGAGAGATGAAAAACTGCTGTGTTATCGTGCTATGCCGTGTCCTGTAATGTCTGCGTGTGTCTGTGTTTGTGCGTGTGCGTGTGCCTGTGTGTCTGTGTTTGTGCGTGCGTGTGTGTGTGTGTGTCTGTGTTTGTGTGTGTGTGAGTATTTGTATGGGCTGGGGAATGACCATCTAAATGTTCAGCAGTAAAATGGTGATATATCACAGCATATTTGAAATAATATTGTCCTATCTTTTACTGGTTTCTCCTCATCTCTATTCTTCAGTCCCCACTTATAAAAGACCTGATCAGTGAGGCATCAAAGCACTGAGGAACAACACTGAGTCAACATTATAGAGAAATACCTAGACACATTGTGTCAACACTAATGTCATAATATAGATTAACATTTCACTGATTGCACTCACTGGTGGCCCCCAAAGCAATTAACAGATGATCTTCAGTTGTCCCAAAGAAACTGTGTAGAGTATTTGTGTTTGGTCGACTCATTTGGCCCCTCCCACAGGGGCTCAAGAGTGACTGACATCTGACATAGTTTAACATAATGAAGCACAGTCAGACTTTGACTGATGGAAAACCCTCATTAGCTTAGCTGTCCTTCCCCTTTGCTCCTACTTGCTCTCTCTCTCTCTCTCTCTCTCTCTCTCTCAGAAGGACACGCCCAGCAACCAGGCTCCGAAATTCAGTTTCAATTATCTTAATTTTATTTTTGTGCATGTGGAATTTTTGTCATGGTAGAATTTGCATTACAAATACGGCACATTAGATGTTACATTAGCTAAAATGGAATATGTTTTTACTACATTAGTATGCTGAATTTGTGTGTGTGTGTGTGTGTGCGTGTGTGTGTGTGCGTGTGTGTGCGTGTGTGTGTGCACATGTGCAGGAGTGTGTGTGTTGAGTGTCAAGCTGGTATGCTGGACCACTGCCCATTTCTTCAGTACTTCAGTAAACTCAAACATTCTGCTTTAATTATCATTGTTCAGGAGAGAGAGAAAAAGACGGACAGAAGATTGTACACTTGCTGTTACTTGCTCATTGAAATATTTACTTAAAGCAGGTAATCAAAAAGATGTTTTAAAGATATAAAAGATGTAATCAAAAACATTGTTTAACAGTTCAATGTATTCCCATGACCTTGTAGGAAAAAAGATATATGTAAAAGTCCAGACTGGTACAAAGTGTAAAGACTCATTTGACCATATATAATTAAGCAACACTGATTTCTTTCAGTATTGTCAGTGTGGGGGTGGCAGAGATGGGCCAAACTTTACCCACACTCCACGACCACATAGAAGCACACCGAGCAGAGGAGTTCCCCAACCAGATCTGGCAGGTACAGACACCCAGTTTGGACACCCAGCATGTCCACAGATGGCTGGGCACACAGTGAGGGGTGAAGATTACTCTATGTAAGAGCCTGCTGAGTTTGGCTTTGATTGATCTCAGCGTGTGTCCAGAAATGGTTACACAATCCACAAGAATCAATAAAGTTTAATAATATGGGATAAATAGCCGTTATGGATTAATAAGGATATTTTACTGAATTAATTATCTGTGGTTGACAATTATTTTCTCAGGCTATAGGGTTTTATAGATACTACTCACATCACAGAGGAAAAGCAAGACACAAACCAACTTCTAGAATGTCCTTTGCATTTGAATGTTGTGTCATTACACAGGGCTCTCTTTGCTCCCTACACGCTGGTGGCCAGTTTGTTCTTGCTGGTGTGGCATGTGATTGGCTGGGTATTTGTGAGGTGAATCTCCTTATTTGGCTGACAGTCTGTGCCATATAGGTGGGCATTCTGCAGCTTCTGGCACCAGGCTTAAATCCAGCAAGGCACAAATGACTGGCAGGTGGATGCATTTAATATCAGTGTGCCTGCTGTTTGGCACTGTGTGGACTCACTCTCCCTGCTGATAGCCAAGCTGCTCTGCCCCGCTAGCCAATCAGGAGTCGCTTTTTAAAACGCCGATGCTAACCAAAAATGACGATAGCGTCGTACAGAATTCCCTGCTTGAAACCACTCTATGTAAATGTCACAGGAAGGTATCATTTCCATCACTTTTTTTCTTTTTGGTTTCCTTCCTTCTTTCCTTTCTCTCGCTCTCTCTTTCTCTCTCTCTCTCTCTCTCTCTCTCTCTCTCTCTCTGTCTGTCTCTCACTTCCCCTCTTTTCAAACTTGGTGATCTTTTGTCAGTGAAATGGCAATTTTTCACTGCTCTACATGTTTTTTCCCCCCTTTCTTATCATTGTGGTTTAGAGGAAAGCTGAATGGTGCCAGAGATGAAAAATGGCACTTTGTGGATCAGTCACAAAGAGGCTTCACTATGAGTCCTGCTATTCAGTCATAGCCAAATAGACTGTAGACTATACTGTGGAAAAACAGGACTTCATCAGTCATGTAGACAATGGCATTGGCGAGAACTGTCTGACTGTAAGAACCAAACAGATGGACACTTGACATGTACTCAAATAAAGATAAACGCACCACCACGTCATCTGTCCTTGCCGAGACAAAAATGACACTTTGACTTTTTGATTTTTTTTTTGTTTTTTTTTGGAGGGATCTCATCCCCTTGTGTTCAGATGGAGGATATCAGCATTTGACTGGATTGGTTCACTGCTGATGTCCCAACACGTGAATAGTGAATGGGAGACAGGGTTTATATTTTGAAGGACTATTTGGGGACACTCAGGGAATAGACGTGACGGAGAGGGTTGGAGAAAAGTGCTGTGTGGCTCAGCTGCACCCAGCAAGAGTTAGTCAGCAGGAGGAGGAACCTCCCTGCCCCCACCCCCATTTTTCTTGTCCTGTTGTTCTCCCTCATGCAAGTTTTGCTTTAATTTGCCAGTGTGTGGTCTTTCAGCCAAGGGACCTCATTTCCCTAAAGGGAAACCCTTCATGCACAGCCACACTGCTGACACAGCAACACCTGCTCTGAGCTTAGTATTCATTTCAGCTTGAAGGTTACATAGATCCATAGAGAAACACACAGAGAGAGAGAGAGAGCGAGAGAGAGAGAGAGAGAGAGAGAGAGAGAGGAAAAAAGAGCAAGAGGAAGAACATGATTCAGAATGTGCCTGGATCCATTGTCATCAACAATGAGCTGTCCACTCTTGCGTTCTGTGGGTAGATGTATCCCTCTCTCTCTCTCTCTCTCTCTCTCTCTCGCTCTCTCTCTCTCTTTTTCAGTCTCTCTCATCATGTTTCTGTCTGGGAAAGCCTGAAGCAGCAAGGGTAGAGACATTGGCAGCAACATTAAGGAAAAAAAAAGTTAGCCCATAGATCTTGCAGTGCGACAGCCTGTCAGTTGTTGTTAGCTCCATTTGATATCATTGTGTTGGCTTAGAGAGTTGATATCTTCTGCTGAGAGGGTTGCTATCATCTGATGATTCTTTCTCTCTATGGCTGATCACCACTGAGATGTTTTTTTGTCTGTAACTGAGATCCACACTATGGGCTTTAAAGGCCTGAGAGGAAAAACAGAGCCTTACGGAATGTAATCTTGTATCAAAACAAACAGTTTACGAGGGTGCTGTCCAAAAAAATGATATCAATGACAACCTCCTGCACAGTTTGGAGGGAAGGTTTTTTGTAAAAGTGTTTTTACAGTAGTTTTGGCTCAAAGCTCTAGTTGCCCTTGAGTTTAACATCGGAAAAGCTAAACTGACTCCCGACAGCAATGTTGATTTTACATTTAAATATGAAATGTAAAGCTTCCATTACTTTTACTAAATATTTGTGTTTTAGAAGCTAGCTTGTTTACAATTCAGAATCAAAATTCAACAGAAAAAGTTCCAGTACGCTTTGGATTAGAGGTACTGCCTATTACTCCAAACAGTTCAACAATCAGCATTTGATCTTAACCATGAATTGTGCTGTGACATTCTCCTAAACCAATCAAAACTTGCTATTCATGTGAAAAATACTGCCCCTCTGTCTCTCCTCTCATCGCATACATACATTTCAGTTGGGGATCTTTAGCATTATTAATTTGTGTAAAGCACTGTGAGTGTTTGGATCATTTCATTAGAAAAGGCAGGGGAAGAAATTGCCAGAATACTACACTGTAGAAAGTAAGCACAGCAACTGATGTTTGTTATGTTCAGATATGAACAGTAGTTGTTTGTGTAAATGGTGTGTGGGACTTTGCTTGGCAGGCTCAGCGTATGCGAGCGTAGACCAGGTGTAGAGAGATGTGGAGAGGTTCTATAAGTTCTTCCACAGCTTGTTTGGCACTGAGGTGTCCTGGGAGTGGAGAGGAAGGCTATTGGCAGTGTAAAGGAGAGTTGTGATGGATTGCCTGATTAGTCGTTTGGCAGAGACACTCCATACAGATGGCAGGATTACACTAGATTACTCTCCACTTCTCTCTTCTCCTTTCCCTCTCCGTGACTCATAGTTTTCCATGTTACTTTATCTCCGTTTGCCCTCTGACACACGCTCTCTTCTTCCCTGTATCTCATTAACCATGGTAATTACCAAAGAGAGAAAACAGATTAAGGCATTTAAAACAACATATGTTCTGTGCTCTTGCAGTGCAAAGGTCACACACACACACACACACGCGCGCGGACAGGTGAAATTCTGTATTTGTACTCTGAAAGCAAACTCAGAAAGGAACAGGAACAGAAAAGACTCCGAAAACAGAATGTTCATAACTTCCAGAAGTTGACGTAAGTCCAGCATTTGTCATTCTGTTACCTCATCATTATCTGATTTAGAGACAGATTTACTGCGGTTTTAATAAAAAGGTCTTTGCATGATGTATACCAAATATCCCTTTAAACACTGTCCTCTTCAGTAGTGAACATATCTGACCTACTGTTGGGACAATATTACACACACATACACACTCGGATACACACACAAATGACACATCCAACTGCCGATGCAGATCACCCTTTTTAACACGTCCTCTTTGTCCTTTCACTCTGACTCTCTCTCTTTCTCTCTCTCTCTCACACACACACACACACACACACACACACACACACAAATACAAACATACACACATATACGCACATGCACACACACACACATACACACACGCACACACGCATGCACACAAAGCCTAACATATGGTAATGTCATTAACTTTTCTTTTATCCATTAGGGTAATCACAGGACTCACCTCAGCCCAACCCCAGCCATCTACCCTGCACTTCTAATTATTTTAAAACAAGATAACATTTTATTCTTCTCCATGGCCCTTCCATACTGTGAAAAGGTTGAGCTGCAGACAACAGTGAATAGAAGTTTACTAACTCATTCACTCACATATTCTTTGGTATTTGGCAGATGAAGCCCTAATAAAATGTGGAGCTTTAATAGTGTTTATAGTGTGTTTTTAGGTGAATATATAAAATAAATGTACAATCTCTGGTCTTTAATCTTGTACAAGATCCATCTGAGTTTGTCGAGGTTCACTGTGGTTCCATTGGAGCTCATCTCCATTCCTGTAAGACTGTGAATGTTGTTTTCTGTTGTGCTCTTTCATCCAGAGGCTGAAAACACTCAGAACCAATTTTAACATTAGTCAGCCTGGAGTGCAGAATATTCTATACACATACAGGTGAAACTCCACTGTATTCCACTGAAGGCATACTTTGAAGAGGATATATTTCATGATGACACACACAGAGACACACAGAAAGCTGTGTCATGCAAGTGTAATGAGAGATGAAATGTGTGTTAGGGAAAGTTGTAAAATTGATCAACATTTTGTCTATTTTGGATAGGTATTGACTGCATCTATAAAATATCTTTGCTTTGACCTCAGCCTGCCATGAGCTTTTATGTTCAGCTGGGTGGTATAAGATAGGTACAAATATGTCAACACAAATATGAATTTTCTAATATAACCTAATATTGCTATGTCCTGCTAAGGTGTGCATGTTTTTTACTTGTCTCTCTCATGTGCATGTTCTGTTCACGTCTTTGTTCTAAACTCCATTTCAGGTTAGCCCACCAACACGGCCTGTCTTGTCCAGATTCTGGAATCCATGTTTTGCATGTTTGGTATTTTTTGGTCGTGGGTCTGAGTTTTTTTTAGAAAAAGCAACCAAAAAGGGAGGGTTCAGCTTTGTGTTGGCTTTGTTTCAATCGCACTTTGCTTGTGCGTTTTTACTTCTCAGGTGTGTTTTTGGACTCTCCGATTTTGACCCAAGTTTGCTGTTGTTTACTACTATTCTTGGATTAACTCTTTTGACAACGACTGAGCTTTTAAATATCACCTAGTTCTGTAAACAGTTGTACATATTTGTAAATTATTTTTGTGCCTACTCCCTTTTACTTCTCAGTTGTTTTTTTTTTCTTTCTTTCCATCACTACACAGGCTGTTACAACACTTGCTCCTAGATGGGTTGTAATATGAAAAGAGAAACAACAGAAATAACAGCAATGACAGCATGAAGGGTGCCGTGGTGGACTGTCTGGGGAAGGCATTGTTTATCATTATAGAAGTAAACCCTCAATCTTGGCTAGAGGCTGGTCACTATGACTGCAGTCTGGTTGGATGCAATTGGCCATTTCCCTCTGTTGACTAGTGTCTCTCTCCCCCTCACCATTAGACAAATGCTTTTTTTTTTTTTTCCAAAAGTATCCCAGGAGCACAATGACGGGAAGCATTTTGAGTGTCCACAGCAACCGCACACGTATCCCCGCATTGCCGTCAAGGTTACCATGCTAACACAGCTTGGACACTTTTGGATACAGTGAGGTGGAAACAGGGAGTTTTACAATTTATATCAGTGACATGAAAGGATGTTTCTGTGTCTAGTGACCTAATAGATTATACAGCACCATTTCATAGGCCAACATGTAACTCTGCATGTCAGCTGATGTTAATGAACACAAAAATGAAATCATTGGGTTGGAACACTTATATTTCAAGAATTGGATATTTAGACTAAAATAATAGACTACATATAGAGGGATAGCTGCAGTTTGATGGTATTACTGTTAAGTGTGTTGATTGGGATCTCACTAATACTGCCTTTTTAAATTGGTAGCTATGTAGAGTGAATGATAGCAGCCTTAGTGTATGGATACTGTTCACGGGAGTTTCTTATGTCCTTCATTATATTTTCACCTGTCCGTTTAGATCATTCATGCCTTGCAATACAACCTGACTAACACTGTTTATTATCCAATTGCTGTTGTAAAATGTTTTACAGAGGTGAAATCCAGAGTCTAATGGAACCGCAGTGTGCTCTGTCTTGAGTTGAATGCTAACAAAACCAAAGTAACTCAATTCAGGTTCAGTTCAGAGTTAGGCAGGGACCGACTGGCATTCATAAGGAGTCCATGAGGAGTTCAACCATTGGTGAAATTGGGGGGTGGGGTTGGCAGGCACAATGGCCAAGAGCTGACCGGAAAGTTGGCAGCAGGCATGCTGGTTGACAGGGTCGAGGAGGTCACGTCTGCTCTGGCAGATGATGTCTCCGTCTACGGCTCGGGGGTAAAAGTCAGAGGGGTTGGCACAGGGAGTGAGACTGGAATTACCGCTCATGCACAAAAATTCTCATTCTGGTGCTATAAACTACTTAGATACATACAGACTGGTACATATATATTCACTGGTGCGGAACACCAGGTCCCGCTCAGGGAGGCAGGTAGGCATGGTGGACAGTGGTTATTCAGAATGGGGCGTGGTTAACAGAACTGAGTGTGGATGTTGAGGGGCACAGTGAGGAAAGCAGCTGGATTGGATGTAACTGCGTTTAGGGAGATCCGACTGGACAGGGGGTGAAATAAGGGAAAGAGGGAAGCGTTAGTGATTGTGTGAGGAAGGAAAGAATACAAGTTGCTGTGGTCAGCAGACTGCAGTATGGTACTTTGGCAGGGTTAACCATGGAAGCGAAAATGAAAAGGAGAGTTGTAGGGCAAAACAGGAATGGAAACTCTTGAAGACGTCAGCATCCCACTGGTCTGTGGTCCACAAATGCTGGAAGAGAGACAGCATTGATGGAGCAGTTCACCAGAAGACTCCTTCACTGGGTCCGATCCGGCTTAACTGTCTTTAGAAGCTAACAGCTTGGCAAATGACCATGTTTTTATGGTTAAATTATTAGCAGTTGTTAATTATATAATTTATCGTGGTTTGTATCAGTGGATATACGGGAAAGAAGGTCGAACATGTATGAATGTGTGATTAAGACGCAGTGTAATGTTGCTTTTCCACTGCATGGTACCGGCTCGACTCAACTTGACTCCACTCACTTCTGTCGCTTTTCCATTAGGCAAATCTAGTACCTGGTATCTGGTATCCGATACTGTTTTTCTTACCTGCTCCATCGTGACTCTAAACGAGCTGAGCAGATACCAAAACGTGACGTAAAAACTAGGCAGAGTAATGATTGGTCAGAGAGTCCTGAGTATGGGAGGTGATCCCTCCCAAAATGAAAATGAAAATGAAAACAGTAAAATTAAGGTTCAAACCTCGTTTTGACATCTTTTTCAATACCTGTGCGCAATGAAAAATTAAATTAAATAACTCGATTTTTATTTTAATTTTCATGACAAACACAAGTCTTACATGGGTCTTTTCTGACAAAAATAATAATAATAATAAAAAAAGATTAAAATATCTTTTTGCCATTTCACTTCATTAGTTAGACTTTTCCTTTCAACAGATTTTGCGGTACAAATCAGGCAAAATGCAAACGAAAAATGCAAAATGCAAAGTTGATAAACCTATCATTGGCACCCCTGTTTTAGGCAACGCCCATTTGTAGTTAACATATATTTACATATATTTGCATATAGGCAAACTCGAAAAAGAAAATGCCAGGTGCCAGGTTGTCATACTGTCAGATGCAGCGCTTTGATGTTCAAATTAAATCGCAAAGCAGCATTTGCCATAGGTTTACCAACTTTGTCTTTCATTTTCATTTTGTCTGATTTGTACGCAAAATCTGTTGAAAGGAAAAGTCTAACTAATGAAGGAAAATGGCAAAAAGATTAATTTTATATTTGTCAGAAAAAACTCGCGTTTGTAATGAAAATGAAAATCGAGTTATTTAATTTCGTTTTTCATTTCAGCAGAATATGTGTGCATAAGTATTGAAAAAGAAATGCCAGTATGAGGTTTGATCTTTTTAACATTTTCATTTTCATTTTCATTTTGGCAAGGATTACCTCCCACACCCTGAGACTTTCTAGTTGGTGTTTGTGCTTATTTCAGTCGCTAGCAAACCTAGCCTGTCAGCTAACATTAACTCTAGGTTAGTGTAAGTTATGGTAGCAAAGGACGCTGTCACACCCGCATTTGGGAACAGCGTTTTTTTTTTCTCTTTTGAAAAAGCGCTTTGACCAGCGGTTTTCATCAGAAAAAGACGTCACGTGTGAACACTGAACAACCAGCGGTCCTATTGATTCTCCCTCGTCACCTCTACAAAGTCTCCGGCAACATCGCTTACAGCAGCTTATAACGCTATCCATTGCTAAATTAGGTAGGTGCCAGGTACCAAACAGCTAGTAGAGTCGAATCGAGCCGGTACCATGCAAGCAACATAACAGTACACCATTTAATTTCCACTGTAAGCTATTTTTGCTGTTCTTTAAACTCAGCAATTACAAACTAAAATGTGAGACAAATGGCTCAGATGAATTTGACTTTGGACTCATTCATGGTTGCCATGACACCAAGAGCTGTTGGCATCGCTGACATAATTAAGAAAGACAGAATTAAAATTACTAGAGGAAAAAGAGACGTGACAGTTTATGACTTGTATTGTTTCATGTAATGTAGCATAATGAATTTATGAAAGAAAGAAAGACAGAAAGAACCAGTGGGCTACATATTTTGATAAGGCAGACAAGTTTATTTCAAAAACAGCTGGAATTCAGTACCCTTGAGTGTATCTGCCTCACTCTCCATTTCTCTCCCATTCCCCTTTTCTTCTTCTCATTTTAATGAGCGTGGTTTACCCTCTCACATCAGTCAGTCCCAGTCTGTGGACTTCTCCACCATACAGATTCTGTCCTTCTCTTCCTCATCCTGGCATCTACAGCTGTTACAGACCGGAGTGGCATGGAGCCTTTGGTAATCTGTCTACTAATCTTGATCAGTATGGATGTGTGTGCAGGGGGGTCAGGGCTGAACCAGCTCTAGCCCCCTTATGATACCAGTCCTCCTCCCCGTGGCAGCCGTGTTTGGCATATGGTCCACTGCTGGTGCCAAGTCCGTCTATGAGCTTACTGCTGCTATATACAACACCCGCCTGGCACTCTTCTGCCATCAGTTTCCCACAGCAAAAATTCAATGTATGTAAAACACATCAGGACAAGAGCACGCATGTGGACAGAAAGGAGGAGAAGCAGTGCAGAGAAAACATACATTACAAAAGAAGTGTTTCCCAAAAGCTATATGGTTCCACTGTTACGGACAGTGAGGATGTACATGGTTCCACTGTTATAGACAGTGAAGATGTATATGGTTCCACTGTTATAGACAGTGAGGATGTATATGGTTCCACTGTTATAGACAGTGAGGATGTATATGGTTCCACTGTTATAGACAGTGAAAATGTATATGGTTCCACTGTTATAGACAGTGAAAATGTATATGGTGCCATTGTTATGGGCAGTGAAGATGTATATGGTGCCATTGTTATGGGCAGTGAAGATGTATATAGTTCCACCATTATAGACAGTGAAGATGTATATGGTGCCATTGTTATGGGCAGTGAAGATGTATATGGTGCCATTGTTATGGGCAGTGAAGATGTATATGGTGCCATTGTTATGGGCAGTGAAGATGTATATAGTTCCACCATTATAGACAGTGAAGATGTATATGGTGCCATTGTTATGGGCAGTGAAGATGTATATGGTGCCATTGTTATGGGCAGTGAAGATGTATATGGTGCCATTGTTATGGGCAGTGAAGATGTATATGGTTCCACTGTTATAGACAGTGAGGATGTATATGGTGCCATTGTTATGGGCAGTGAAGATGTATATGGTGACCATAAATATAGGTTGTGGGGGGAAAAGAGCTTTTTCATACTAATTGTTTTTCTAACTGTTTTTAATGTGTTTGTGTCCTGTATTTGATTTGTTTAACATTCAGTCGTCAATGAGAATTTTCCTTTTATGCTAACTGGCTCCTCCTTCTGCTGCTACTGTTTAAACCGTTTCTTTCTTTTTTATGTCAAGCCAAAAGATTGGCATAATTTATGAGGAGCCATATTTGATGGTGTTTATTTAGCATTCGGTGCATCAGCTACTGTTAACTTTTAGACTCTCCTTTAGACTCTACCTCCCTCTGCTAACTTTTTAGCGGGATATAATGACCTTGAAGAAGTCGTCATTCTTTTTAGGTGGTAAGTGCCTGACTCTGTATGTCACTGCTTGCTAATGTTGTTTGTGTGTGTGTGTGTGTGTGTGTGTGTGCACGCGTGCACGTGCTTAGACTCTTGGACTTTTTAAGGTAAAAATGTTCAGATCACACAAGGGTCAGTTTATTGCTGTCGTTTCATTATTATTAGACTTAAAATATACTATGTGCCTGAGCACACTGTTAAACCAGTATCTATAAAAGACTCTATATAGATTAAGATTGGATTATACAAAACAAAATAAAACAAAATAAAACAGGCCCCACGGTCAGCAGCAGGGGGCAGTAAAACACAGTGTATACAGATCCATGTCAATCTTAAGTTAACTGAATATGGAAGATGAGTCACCAGTCTGGTGGTATGAAAACTTAGCTTTCTTGCTCCAGAAAGGGGACTGATCTAAATAGCATCTTTTCAGGGTACTCAGCCGCTCTTAGAAAGACTCAGGCAAACTGTCCAAGATGCATCACCCGTATTCCGAAAATACTAGTGTAATGTGCTCTACAATGTACAAAGAAAAGCAAGCGGTCTCTTTCTGGGCCATCCACTTGCTTCAGGTCTTGGACAGTAGTCCCAGAAAGACCTGCATTAATCAGGTAGTTCACACACACACACACCCACACGCACAAACGGAGTTGTGACGTGCTATTTGTGCCTCTGTTTTTGTCATAAAGCTGCAAAATAGCTTTGGGTCTCAGAGGAACAATCCTGCCTTAGTCAGCCAATGAAATGAAGTGTCAGGTGTACACTTCTTTATATATAGGACTGATCAATCAATTAAATTCTTGTAACTGCATTTCATCCCATTTTGTTTCAGGATTTATTTCAGTAAATCAATACTCACCTATGTTTTTTTTTAATTTATATGCTGAACTCCAGTACTCAGGTGCAATGTGCAATATTTGACATGGACCTGGTGTGTGCACCACTGTACATTTCAAGCGGTGAATTTAGGATAAGTGTTTCCATTGTATTGCTAAGGATAAAAAAGAGACTAAAGAATCTCATCAGATGTGTGACAATGTTTTCCTTCATCAGTAAAGGTCTTAAAAAGATTTCGTATATCAAGTTTACTGGTAATTTTAAGTTTATGGTTGATGGTCTCCAGGCCATCTCCAGACCACCTAAATTAATGGTCTTTAACTGTAATTTGAACCAGCACAGATTTTAAAATAATCAACAAGAAAGGACAATACGGTTTGCTGCATCCCTCAATCAATTGATCAGTCCCTCAATCCATCAACCAAACAATTCAATAAAGATGGAAGATAGCTAGTTGTTCAATAGATAATGTAACACTATGGATATGCCTTTGAAAAAGGACTTGAGGATTTTTCTATAAGAAAACAAAAACAAGAAACAAACAAACAAACAAACAAACAAACAAACAACAACAACAAAATAGCCCTGTAGGTGCAGGAACAGTGGTCTAAATCCAGTTCAACCATAGAGAAAGAAAACCCTGAAATTATATTAGCATTGGGTGAAAAGTTGTGCTGATGTACAGATATGTGAACAAGGTCTATGTTATATATTTAAATAAGGGAGAGAACAATATCAAGGACAATTAAGGAGTAGAGTTTATTTACCCTAAAAAAACAAAACTGGTCAGTATTTTGGTCTTGGGATTATGAGTAGGAGTTGATAATGAGAGAATTCAGTCACCTGTAGCGTGAAGATTTTTAGTCGCATTGTTTTGTACAAGAAAGGTAGCGGAGTAAAAAATGGATGAAAGCAGTAAGAAAGAGAGAGGCTAAAGTGTGGACAAGTGAGAGAAGAAGCGAAAGATTGGATTTCTGTGAAGTGAGGGGTCAATACTGTGCCTATTTTAAACACTGTGTAAACATTTACCACTACAACAAAGAAGAGAGACTCCAGTGGAAAAGAAAAGAGAAGAAAAAAGAGAGATATGGTGTGATTACCTTATTTTTTTCCAGTAGGACTCTGGACTCTATGATACTCTTGCTGAAGTTGTAGGATGGGGGCATCTTAAACAAGCATTAAAGCGCTTTAACTTACTTTTTCACTTTAGGGAGAGAGAGAAAATAGAAATGATATAAGCGTGTTTGTTTAAACAGGTTTTGCATATGGTTTAAAAGTTGTTTGAGGTGAGGGGTCAAAGAAAGTTTTGAGCTTTGATAAACTGACTCAGCAGTTCTGAGTCTGTCACGTTCTGGTGCATTGTTCAGAGACAGTCTCTGTTGAATTCCACGTAACGTCCTGAGGTTGTTTATTTATTTTTTTTAATAATGTTTGAGCTACTTTACTTTGCCTACTCAGTGTGCAGGAAAAGTCTGTATGAGAACAGTCCCAGAACCACCTAATACATTAAAGATATAAGGTCATAACCTAAAAAACCTGAGAATTTAAGCTTTGTTTTTACTGGCTTATCACATGCCTCAGTGTATTGAGTTTAACATGTTTACTTTCAGTGACTTTTTTGTCTAAAAACCTTCCAAGGTAGTTCCAGTGGCTAACTGAGTTATTCTTGTATAAAATCGTTTTTGATTATACATCCGGCGTTCACAGGTAAGTAACCATAAATATCATAAAACAGAAACATATCACCAGCTTTCCTTGTCTCAGTAAAAGGAAAAGACATTATTTGAAACGGAAAGGAAAACAAAAAAGCCCCTCAGCTGTACCGAAAACTCTAAAATAACATGGTCTCCCTAACTTCTCTCCTCCGTGATGTGGACTGGATGACTGAAATCAGTCTACCACGACTGTGTAGACTTAGAAAATCTTTCTGACGATAGGTAGAAAATTGGGAAAATTGGGTGTGGGGCTCTATGTGTGTCAGGATTGGGACCACGGAAGGCTGAAATATTGCCAGTGTCACCAGCCAGGGGACGGTATTCTTTAAGAAACGTGTCCCTGAAGAGTTCCAGTAAGGTCAGAGTGACCCCTGAGAGAGATCAATTTGAGCTCCAGGGCCTATAAAGAAGCCAGACCTTTCTGAGGAACAGGCTTGGTTTTGGGCTAACAGTAAATCTCCAGGGTTCGAGCGCCGTGGATCCTGTCAGTGCTGGAGCTTGTAAATCGCTCCCACCTACACCCACCACATGCTTTATGACGAGACCATCATCCCTTAAATGAACACATGAGACACGACCCACAAATTCAGCAAGGAGAGACAGACACGTTTGGAAAGAGGGAAGGTGTCTTTTCTTTCTTTTTCAGTCTCTCACACACACACACGCATGCACGCACACACACACACACACACACACACACAGAAGTATCAAGACTTTGTTTGTATCATGTCTCTGCGTCTGATTCAGCAGTTTAGCAGGAGTCTGTTCTATAATGAAGTGACTAGTTGATCCTGTAGCTTAATGGATGGAACAGGGAAGATTAGCTGCAGCTGATCTCCTGGACTGAGACATCAGCAGGTACAATAGACAGTAATCTACTCTGCCTCACTCTGAAATAATCTCTCTCACACACACATACACACACACACACACCCACCATCTCCCTTTCACTCACTAAAAAGAGAAAAAAAAAAAAATTGATCATTTAGCCCGTTCCAAGAATTTTTTTGAACTATTGTAAGGGCATTTTGTTACAAGTTGCATAATGAGGATGAGAAATAAAAAAAACAAAAAAACAATAGAGAGTCATAATTTGACACTTTGTCCAGCAGAATTCGCTCAAAACATGATCTCTTCAGATAAATGCCTCACTGCTTTTCTTTAACACTCATTATCAAAGCAAATGAAATTTTACTGCACTGATAACACAGGTGTGTCTTAAGCTGTAAGTCAATGATATAATTCTTTTAAAACTGCAAGGTAGCACTTTAATTTCCCATAGCTCTCCCCTCCAGCAAAAAGGACCTCTTCCTCTTTAGCCTGTGGATGGATCCTCAAGCACTGAGTGGTACATACCTAAAAAAAATAAATTAAAAAAAGAGAGAGAGAGAGAGAGAGAGAGAGAGAGTGAGAGTTTCCATGGAGTGCAAGATATAGAGCTCAACTGCTTCCACTTGATTTAGTTTGGCCAGAAAGGCAGAACTGAGGAGAATGATTGGATGAAGCCAGTGTCACTCAGAGGGGACACAAGTAGGCTTGGCGATTAAGAGAATTTCATCACGATCAATGCTGCTCATCATCCTCATGAATGATCTGCTTCTACATTCTTATCAATTCCCACATTAGTATAAAAATTTCAGTTTGCACCACAAAGCTGTTTTTATTCATTTAGACGGGTGACCCTCTCTTTTCAAATCTCACACAGCCAGCAGAGCAACTGCAGAGTCTAAAGCTGTTATAGAGCACCTGTAATGTCCCCACACTTCACAACAGCATGAAGCTATTTCAGACGCATTCACGAACCTTACGTGAAAACAATAACTTGCTTGTTTTATTTCAGATGTGCAACCAACAGTGCAGAGAGCAAAGAGCTGATGATCTTCAGACACCAACGCAGATGTGAGGGCGCATGTTCGAGAGTGAAATCAGAGACAGTTTAAAAGGCTGAAATGTTGATTATGTTCTTGATTGTACAACCTGAGGCAAAAGCATTTGACATAGCTGCTTGTTCTCTCAGTTTGTGTCATTTAGAGTAATTGGAAGTACAAATAAGCTTTTAATATCCAGCTCAATCCTGACACAGTTACAACAGCGGAAGAAATGGGTGCATGTGTGTAGGCAGAGAAACAAATTAGACATGGAAGAGCAGAGATAACAAAACTCTTGATAATTATCTGTCTTTTGGTCTGAAGACAGTGGTGTGAATGGGGTGAGGTTGTATAGTGGAAGTGATAGGAAAACCCAGACAAAGAGCACTCAGTGAGCCAACTCAAGGGTCTCCATCACCTCATTCACACAGAAATGTCAGCTGTTTTTCCACGAAGAAATACTTTAAATACTCTTAAAATGGAGGAGGTTCTCGGGAAGTTGGATGCAGATGTGCATCAAGAGACTTGATTGACAGATTGTAGAAGTGCAGAAGTAAGACAGGGGTTACAGGTCAGGCAGAGAGGAACAGAAGAACAGATACAGAACGTAAGGACCAAGAACAAACCTGAACACACAGACTCACAAACAGGTAGAGGTCATCTGACGGAGAACATGCTTGGTCTCTAGGAATCAGGCAGAGAACTACTGTATGTGAGGGCAAGACTTCATAAAGAAAGCACAGAAAGGCAAAAGTATTCATGCAAACAGAAACCCAAGGCTAAATGAACAGAAAACAGGTAGAACAAATGATGAATAATGAAAAACTAATAATTCATGGAACAGAGCACTGACCGGTAGACCGGTGATGGTGAAAAACGAAGAGTAGAACCAGACAGGGAGGAGATATGGTCGTTATGGGTCTATTGTTACTTATTGTTCAAAGTCTTTAATATGTCTCTGTACAAAATAACAATAAGAAAAAAAAAATGTGGACCTGTATATATATTTGTAGCCTATGCACATATCAACATATAAGAGCAAATCGTCAACTCATAGGCAGAAGAAATAACCAAATACAGTGATATTAGTCTCAGTTTCATGTTATACAAAACAAGCTCCTGCATACACTAACCATATTTACCTGTAATATTGTTTTTACTCTTACATAGCTGTAATTTTGCTTCCAGGCTACAGCCCTTTGGCCCTGACAAAGTGAAAGATCCAAAGCAGTGAGTTGCACAAATGAATAATTAATTAATCTTATGTTTCACTTTTGGGGTGCATTTGGATTTTTGACAAAAACAGGAATTATTATGTTAGAGAAGTATAATTGTTTTTCTACTGATGTTGTAATAATTGCAAGATTATTAGTGCGCATATTTGCACTGAGAAGCTCTTTGCGATAAGTAGGTCTACTTGTGCTTCTGTTGCGGTGAGTAGGGAAGATAGGCAATGTCTCTATTGTGGTACAACACAGTTTTTTCACCAGTGTCTCCAGTTTATTAATTTGTTTGCTTATACTTTCTTTATCCTCTTTACTTTGCTTATATACTCTATCAAAGTTTGATTGGTGGAATACAGACAACCCACAGGAACAATGCAAAAAATGATACTGACACCCTTTAACACCCCCCCCCCCACCAATGCAGCACACACACACACACACACACACACACACACACACTTTTGCCTGCTCTCTCTCCTGACACAGACACACTCACACACACACACACTCTCTCCCTCTCTCTCTCTCTCTCTCTCTCTCTCTCTCTCTCAAGGGACACTATAAAGATAATGAGGAAGCTTAATTACTGCACACACCTGTCTGCATTCTCTGGAGCAGGTGTCATTAACTTAGAAAAGTCTCATCTGTTCACGTAACACCAAACACACAGTGCTGTCAGCATGCACTGATGCCTTTAGAGACTGTTTCACTTCCATTCCCTAGAGACACACCTGCTGAAATGATCATAAATGAAACTCATTTCCCTCTCAGCACTGCCAAGGTTACATTTTAGAACTTGGTGTACCATATCACTTTTCAGTGGTTTTAATATTTTGATTAATTTTTAATCACTGAATCATTTATTCCATTGAGGGTCTTTTCCTTTGGCAAGTACAATGCGATCACATAAGTTACTGTGCAATTTTAAGTGTATTTTGGCAAAGTTTGTTAGCAGTGCCTTTCCAATGTGGAGGACACAGCCTGCAGAAATGCCCTTAAAAAACAGCATGAATAATTGTGTTGTTAGTACACATGATTTAGGTCTCCACATGATTTAGGTCCTCAACGAGAATTACTGACTGACAGTTCTTTCCTTATTACTTTGCATCTTTGATGTGTGGCCAGCAGAAATTTAGACTAATGTTAAATAATAATACCATTTACCAAATGAATTGATTTGTAAGATGATGGAAGACAGATCTTCCCCATTTTATAAGCAAACAAGGAGGGCCAAAGTCCTCCCAACTCACTTAGGTTGGTAGATAAACGACATCTAGATTTGGGGCATTCTGCCAGATCACACTATTCCTCACTTGCTAAATCTCACCCTTCAGCATAGAGCACTCAGTGCTCCTGACCCCCACCATTCTGTCCTGAATGACAGTGAAAGCAATATGTCATCTGACCAAATGTAACACAGTCCAGAGTGCCACGGAAAGAAATAACACATTTGACGAGAGGTGATACAATCTAATGTGACAAAAAAGAAACAGCACTTTTGATGAGAGTTGATATTGGGCCCCTTCCAATTTTTCATGCCGCCAATTACACGTCAACAACCATCACGCTTCGCCTCTGCGATGGCCATAAGCCCCTCCCTTACCCATACAGTCATCAGACAGCTCCGCCTCCAGTTCTGATTCCATCTGTGGGACTTTGCAACACCCAGTGCAATTACTCTTTCCTGCTGACTTCACCTGGAAAACATAATTGAGGAAGCGTCTCTTTTTCCTGAGCAACTTAAGTTAAGGTGTTGGTTGAGGGGGAGGGGAGAGAAGTGATTGAAACAGGGAGTGGAACCCAAATTTAGCATCATGTAATGACTAGAGGAAACAAATTGCTTTTTAGAAGGAACTGGGAATTTGAGAGCAAGGACAACATAAAAAATAATTGGACACCACCCACTCCCTCTCTTTGAGCAAACTGATAAAGTAGAGAGATTTGATTTTGTAAAAGTAAACTTAATCACAAAGTGAAGAGAGGCTGGTTATGATATTCTTATCTTGATTATTTAACATTTCAAGTTAGAGCAGTAATAACTTGCATTATTCAGATTGTAGGTTTGGCCCATAGCTAAAAATGTATGTATTCTGAATTCTAGATTTCTGTATTGCATCACTCACCCTCTCCTTTACTGTGTCTCCCTCAGATCCTGCATCAACATTAACAGTCTCTCTCTCTCTCTCTCTCTCTCTCTCTCTCTCTCTCTCTCTCTCTCTCTCTCTCATCCATCAACAACAGCCTGTTATTGACCAATGAAAATGACTGCTTACTCCATACTAGCATCTTCTCCACTAAGTAAGTCAATAGTCATATAGGCACTATTGCAAATGAATCACATATGTCCTTTACACATCTCTAAGTGATCCTCCAGCATACACAGAAAGGTATACAGGCAGGGAGAGACCTTTCTGCTTACAGTGCTGCTTCAGGCATCTCTGCCACAACTGCATTTCACGCATACTGTCTGAGACAGACCTACAGCAAGTAAAAATAAAATATTAATTTTTCCTCATCAAAGATAGTTATATAATGAAAAACCTCCATTTCTCCTCTTTCTTCATCCCAGTTCCTGAGGTAAGTGATAGTAACAGCGGCTGCACCAGATACAAGAGCAGCACCTTTGTTAGCACAGAGTTGTAAGGGTAACGTCTCTTATTCATGCTTGGCTGTCACTGTGAGTAAGTGAAGTGAGCTGAGTAGGCAGGGCTCATAGATAGATAGATAGATAGATAGATAGATAGATAGATAGATAGATAGATAGATTTAGCAACACAACCAAGGCCGGTGGAATTTGTTTTTGGTACAGTATGTTAAAATGGGGTGTGTTAAAATGGGATCATCCCAAACACTGGTAGGGAGATAACTGTGGTAGACCAGTCTTTAGATCACCAGCACTAGAGAAATAGAGAAACCCTCAAAGAGGATAAAATAACATCAAGGTGCAAGGATGATATGTCTGCTGGACAAAGAACACAGCCTGCTGTGAAAGCTGCTCTGAAGACAAGAGGATAGAATGAACAGCGAGGAGTTTCTAATCGAAGCAGTGTCATGTAGCATGCCTCCCTCTAAAGGTAATAGTTGTGGAGGGTAAGCGAGAGATAGGAAAATAACCAAAGCAGGGGTTCGAGAGTTTGGGTATTGTGCAGCTCTGTGTGTCAACATGAGGCTGTTGCTTTCTTGGTAGGTTACAACTGTGACTGGATGAAACCGAATATAGCCAACTTGAGCCAAGATGGTGATGAAATAGGTTGTATCTGGAGAAGCGCTGAAATCTCCCAAGAGACTCAGTGGGATTCTATCATGAAAAATGAATTCAGAAGAGTGTCAAGTTTGTCTAAAAAGCATCAGGGGTGTTCCCGACTAAGAATTTATATAGTCAAATCTGATTAGTCAAGTCCTGCCTATTGTCGACTAATTGTTGAATCATTTTTTGTTTTATTTTTTTTTCTCATTGATCCATATTCTCATCTTTGACATTAGCTTCTAGGTAGGAGAATGCCAGTGGGGCCACTATTTCTATGTTTATTTGTTGGGATGAAAGAAAAATGTGTTTGTATTTGTTTTTGCATAGAAACCAGACGTATGTGGGATTTAAACTGGAAATGGTTCAAAACTCAAATAAAGGCCTATAAATCTACTGCCATTGATAGTGGTCAAATATCATGTATGTATTATCCCATCAAAACAATTATTTGTATTTACATGAAAAAAAAACAAAATGGGAAGAGTTCATACCAGAAGTTGTTCAAAACTAAATGAAAACCTGTTTTTTTTTTTAATGCAAATCCATTAATGTTGATAACAGTCAGATATCATATGTCTTTAAACATTAATGAAACTAAAAAGCTCTGAAAAATATCTTATACAGTAAAGCTGAAAAATAGTAGCATAAAGCGTTATGATGGACAACAGTGAGCTAAAATGCAAAATATAAACACAAAACCCCATCACCTCCACCAGAGTATACAACCAATTAATTCACAACAATCAAATTATCAAATTATAAAATTATGTTATGTCTATAAACTAAATAATGAGCTGATCATCAGCTCTATAAATTAACAGTTCGTGTAGTTTCACTAGAGAAAATGCAATAATGTACACCTACAAATAAGTGAACTTTTTTTGGGGTATTATCTTGCATTGTAATAGTGGAGGAATACGAGAATCGCGAATATTTAACTTTTTTCCTCCCTTTCTGTTCTCTTTGACTTTGTACAGCATAGATTATGCTGTATATCAAGTAAATGGACTGCCAATTTCAGTATCTCATTCTCTTGTCATTAGCACAGTATGTGTCACAACATTCATTAGGGGAGTGTTCATGCTTTAATGACAGTAGTCGGAATGATTGGCATGGCTTACCCCTCTGATGCTTCCATTACTCAAAACCCGCGGGGTTTATTACAGTGCCTGTGTAATGTGCAAAGTAGCCTAGAGCAAAAACTTCTCCTGTCTTTTCAAAGAAATATTTCCATTAGTGAAGTGTTAAGATCAGGTCCCAAAGCAGTGCACACCCATCTGTGTAATTCATGCAGACTGGGGGAGAACACTTTAAACATTTCAATGTAATTTGCTATTATTTGCAGCGGACACACTTCATAAAGAGAGTGTGATGTACAAAGGGTGAAAGTAATGAGACGTTCTTGGTCAATTTTAAGAGGTACATTTTTAATATTAAGGGAGTATAATGTACAGACTCAGCATGTGTTGTTTTCTTTCCAACAAATATGATTACATTTGATTGATCTTCTATTTTAGGGCTGTCAGTTACTCTCTGCTGATGCAAACATTTATTTTATTTATTGCAATTGAGATACTGAGGTGACAGCTTTCTTTTTTTCCCCGTTCTGTTCTCTTTGACTTTGTCCAGCAGATTGTGCCATATATCAAATCTCACACCCCTGTCCCTCACGCTGTGTCACGGTGACTCCCACATTAACTCCTAAAATAGCACAAGTATCCATAAAGGATGATACATAGAATCACTAAGTTCTCATATCACTGCAGATCTTTGAAAGAAATGATCTGTAACTGTGTTGACTGTCTATGATCCTTTTCATGGCGTATTCTGTGTGGCTGATGAGAGTGAAGAAATGAAAAAAAAAAAAAAAAAAAAGAAAGACAACAGACAATCTGGCTGATCAGAAAGTCAATATAAACTGGAAGTTGGTTCAATTTCACATCTTTTAGCCCTTTTTCTAAAACTTCCCAGGAGTGCGCAGTCAACTCATGCCTTTGTGACACAATTATAGATCTTCACTCTTCAGAGTAGTTGACACTAGAGTTTAGAGAAGAGTCATGAGGAGGATTGGCCTCAGCAGTTTCATCAAATGAGACATTGTCCTTACTCAGTTTATACCAGCACCTCTACTGGGAGACATAAAGGGTTCTTTCTGAGGGACAACGGAATGCGTGCAAGAATGGGGATGATTTATAGTTGGTGTTTATGGATATATCAAATCGCTGCAGGTAGTCCGGCCAGAACTAATGAATGTCACAGACTGTGCTTAGTTGAGGGGTTGCAAATGAGCAGCCAGGTCTCCAATAACAGGTTGTTTAATAAGCGAGATTCTACAATAAAAAATACAGAACATAATATTTATATAAGTAACATACAAAATTACAAGGCAAAAGGGATTAATCACATTATACATCGCATAACACAGGAAGTATGCAGGACCTATTGTCAGAAATCTGCTCTACCGGATGATTACAATCATTTTTGAGTAGTGGGAGGGATACAATGCGGGCAATACTACGGTTTGTTTACATTATACAACGACGTGTCCTTCCCGTGTATAGACTTACACTGCGCATTCACAAACAACTAATATCGATCAAGACTAATGGCTAACAGTATGAACAATATATTTATGCTGAGAAATAACTACATTACACACGATAATTGGGCACCGTAATGCAAGATCATAATAATCACGACAGACTTAATATGTCGCGTGAACGGGATACCTAGCGTTAAGACTGTGCTAGCGAGTACATTCACATAACCGATGCTCTCCGCAGTAAACATTGTATCAGTGAAACAACCTTGTCGTTTGACTCTCTGACATTAGTGACTTTTAAACTATAGTCCTTGAAGCTTGTTGCATGTTGCAACGAACGGTCAACAACTTTTCTCTACCGCTTATGCTGGTAAAAAGAACGAGGGAATTCTGCGGGGAGCATGGGGAGGGTCTGCTCTGATTCATCCACTGTAATGTCAATCACAAGGATTTAGAACGGTCCACAGTTCAACTAAAATACCATCCTTTCTTACAATGCGGATGTATCATTTTGTCCTTTACAGTCATCTGTTTATATTCTAGCACTCAATCAAACATTCTCAGACAAACATAAGCAGCCTTCATCCCTTTGTTTTTATCTCTGTCCATCGTTTACTCTCCTCTGGTGACACATATCATCGCATATCTCTAACCATCACTTGGAGGGGAGATGGAGGCAAACCAGGCATTATTGAGGGAAACAGATTCACATGCACAGCTTCCATGCTCCGGTAACCCACATAAATCTACCCACACATCCTGTGTATTGTACTATAGAGTTAGGTAAGTTTCTCCTATTAAGAGTATGGATTAGTGCATGAACCTGAATCACATTACTTTGATTACCACTAGGTATTTGTCGTTTTCCAGCTTAGAAATGTCAAATTTCTGCTATTCACATCTCGCTCTGCTCCCCATTTAAAGGAATTATTATCGATTCAGAACATGATGAATGGTGGAAGAAGTTCATCTCATTAAAAGCTCTAAAGCTGAGGAGTGAACAGTGGATTGGTGTTTAGTTTGTGTGCGCAGCAGAAATCTCCACATTTTTCGTTCCTGTATTTGGAACATCGCTGGTATTGACTTTCAGTATTCAGCAAAGCCCCAGAAATCATACGTCTCATTACAAAGTTGACTTATTTTGGCAAAAACCATCACCAGAGTGCAAAAATGCACTTTGTGGCTTTGTGTGGCTTTGTGGGTCTAGTCTGTTTTGTAACATTGAGGTGCTCAGTCATGGCCTAAAAGCACTTGGTACCTTGTTGACTGTCTTCTACGTTAACCACAAATCTCATTTCTCAAGAAACCAGCTGACCACTGGCAAAGTTTCATTCAGGAAAAACCACTGCTGATTGGGTGATCCGTGATAACTTTTCCAAAGCATCAATAGATGCACAGTATGAGTGCCATTTCAAGCAGCAATGTACTGCACAGAAATGATGATACACCTAATGGGAAAATCTTTTTTTTTTTTTTTTTTTTTTTGTAGAGATTTGGTATGTACTCCGTAGCAACATAATATTACCTTGACATTATATTTTATTGTCACTAATCCTGATAAAGTTGCAGATTTTGTCTCCAGCCAAAAATAAGCCATTGTGCTACATAGTTATTTTTGACTTAAGAGTGACAGTTAACCATCTGAATAACTTCTATCTGTTGGAGTTTTCAGATCTCAGAGAGGAGATCAGTTATATGCCTAACAGGTCAAACACCCTGGGGGGATTTTATATGTGCAGAGAAAGTAAAGTTAAGATTTCTCTGCTTTGGCAGAAACCCTGGAACTGAAACTGATGACTGTCTGTAGGGGGCTGGATCTCCTCTGTATTCTACTGTGATATTTTGCTCCACTGATCTGGACCGGACTGTCTTAGCTTCTCGTCAGATTAAACATAGAATCTTTCTCTGTGATTTAATATGTGTTACCAGATTACTGGGAGAAGTGTGGAATAGATCCAGATGTGGCATACAGAGAAGAGTTGTCATAAATTTGCTTAGGTTATTAAAGATTGTGCAGACAGTGGATAAAAACGCTCTTTGACATTTTCCAGGAAAAATTTGACATTTTTTTACTTCTTCCTTGAATTCACTGAAAAGGCAAGGCATCGCACAGTGAACTGAAAACCCTGCACATTTTCCCAGCCTAGTCATACTTCAACTGAATGTGCCTGTTGCCACAGGAAACAGGCTTTTTGATAAGAGCTGTCCAGATCTTATTGGTTTCCTTGTCATTCTTTAAGATGTTGCGATGTTTCTTGCCTTTTCCCCAGTGGAATGTTCTAGAATCTCAGTAGATCCTCACTTGACAACAGAGAGACAGTGGCCACTAATACAGTTGGCAGAATATGCATGTCTTTACTTCAGTACAAATAATGTTATGATTATAATAAAAATTTAAGGGAGTCATAGTGGTGGCAGTACTGTGATTCATGGAGAATACACAAACTAAGGGGTCTGATAAATCTCAGGCTGGTATTTCTGGGACTCGAGTACTGCTTGACTCTGCTTTATCTGGTCTGAAGCTCTCTGGAGCTGCAGTACTTAGTCTGAGCAGAGAGAGAGAGAGAGAGAGAGAGAGAGAGAGAGAGAGAAAGAGAAAGAGAGAGAGAGAGAGAGAGAGAGAGAGAGAGAGAGAGTCTGGAACAGTAATATAAAAAGCAGCCTCTCTTGGGAGTGGCAGGGAGACAAAACATTTTCTCTGTAATCTGGGAAAACAGTTGCCTCTAGACTGCTCAGTAAAGCTTTTATTACTCAATCTGTCATCCTTTACTTCACCACCTAGCCTCTTTTTCCTTCTATCCTTCAATCCACCACACCCCATCTCTTCTTTTTCACCCACCCCAGGGCCTCCAAATGCACCGCTAACTTTGAGGCCTAGCCATCCATCTGGACTCTCAGATAACCGCAGGCGAAGTTGGCTTCCTCTCCACTTCATCTCTGTAATTGGTTTCCCTTATATCCTTTTTATACTCTTGTAGACTCAGTAATTCAAAAAGAAAACTACACAAATAAATTCACATTTGTCTTAATTAACCTAATTAATTAAACAGGCCTTTGAAGGTCTTAAAGGGTCCTAAATAACATGTTGACTTTGTGCCAACCAGTTTTTCATAGGAGTGAACAGAGCATTAGTCTCACCAAGATGGAGTAGATATTTTGTGGGAGCAGCAGCCCAAGCAACTGAATTTACATGTAGCTGACAAACACAGACACAGGTACACACACACACACACACACACACACACACACACACACACACACACACACACTTTTTGCACAGGTTCCAGTCTGGGAGAAGGTGTATGATGACAGGAAATAGACTTATTTAATTACTTGTCATGACCAGTCACTCTGTCCAGGGTTAAAGGGTACATGTCTGGACTTGGGTCTTTGGTAA
>NC_044501.1:19652989-19742989 GCF_902362185.1 Chanos chanos
ACAGGATTACATTATGGCTGATCTTTTAGTGAAGGACTCATGGGTGAATGAATAAAATTTCGTGGCATTTCTACTCGGGCCAAAGCCATTTACCAACTGTAGCGGTGTGAGAGGACTGATAGCTGTTATGTCAATCTATTCCATTTGAAGCTTTACATATAGGCATATGCTGTCAACTTATAAACTAATGCTGCTGTCTGTCTTTACATCTGACACCACTCTGCGTGGTATAAATATTCTCTCTCATATAAGGCCTATAAAGGAGAGCTCAAGTAGAACCTAAATGAACCCAAGGCTAACATGATTGACGTGTGTGTGTGTGTGTGTGTGTGTGTGTGTGTGTGTGTGTGTGTGTGTGTGTGTGTGTGTAAGACAGAGAGAGAGAGAGAGAGAGAGAGAGAGAGAGAGAGGCAGGTAGGTATGTGTTATATGTTAGCTCCTCAGATGAATCTTTCATAATCTTAGAGACAGTAGGAGTCAACACTCTCTGAATACATGATCACATACTGTAATGACGACAAAATCACTATGCCCCCTCCACTGTGCCCATCACAAAATACTCCCACCCACAGTGGTTTCTGATAGCACCGAGTATCAGCTCTCAGAGAGACTCATTGGAGATGTGGGGCATAAGAGGCTCCCATAGTCATCAAGTGATTTTAACACTGGCCAAATGAACTGTTAGTACAGTCTCACTGAGAACTACTGCGGACAAAGTGGCATCGCTGCATCGGACAGAACATAGAGGCTCTTGGAAACAGACACAGAGACACAGCAAACACAGAGACACAGAGATGCCTCTATTCCTTGGAGAGTTTCAGAACTGTTCCTTCAAAAGTGGTTGGATGCCTGGGGTGTTTAGTGCTTGCTGTACTCTGTTAAAAAGACAGCCATGGGCAATGTGATTCAGCCCCCCACCCCCCTTAGCCTGCATCACCTTCTCTCTGCCCAAGAGCTTGGGCATGCCCGGACAAATCCCAGAGGAGAGCAGAAGTTTGGAAGTGGTGAGGGAGCGGAGGCAAACGGGCATCCTCATGCCCAGCGGACATCAAACATGGCAAATTCTAAGTAACGTGTCTGGCTATCTTATTTGAACAACTAATTGTTTTAGTTTTAAGTACCAACAGCTTCCCTGCCTGCCCTCTCTAAAGGCGTCGACACCCAAAATGCAAGCTCACTGGGGAAATGTGCATATTAAATCCTTCTCCACACAGCTTGTTTGTAAGTTGAAACTAGCTGTAATATCAAACTGATTTCCAAAGCAACAAAGCTGCATGGGCATATGTCAGCCAGCCTTGGCATGCTTTTCCTGCTAGTTAAATCATGTCTGAAATGGACATTTCTCTTCAGTATTAGCTCTGTGAATCCAGGCAGTAAGTCTGTTCAAGATACGTGTCCCTCATGCCTTGTGAGCTGTGGCCTTTGATTTTCGTTCCTCCTGTCAAAGATAATCAACGTTATTTCCTTCCTTCCATTAAATGATTGATCTAATTATGAAAAGCTGATTTACGTTATATATCTTTGCTGCAGCCTATGGATTATTCCATGTTTTGAAAGAACCCAATTTTGCTTAAGCAGCATCCGCCTCTCTGGGAGCACTCGTGATCAGGCTTCATGCCATTTTAATCTACGCAGGTTTGGTTGGCTCCTGATTTTGGAGAGTGGGGGCTAGATTCGGAAAGTTCTACAACTTCTCTCCCTGGCATTTCCCCAAACTGTAACCCTTAACTAAAATTTGTTACCACTCAGTCTTACTGCTGGGTTATTGGAGGATCTTGGACTTACCCCATTTTGAATTGGAATGATCACGCTGCGTATTCTAGTTACAGTCAAATACAATAGAGTGGACTGTTGAGGTCGCTGTAGAGTCTGGAGAGTTATGTGGCTCTGTGAAAATGGGGACCACCTCAGCTATGTTTTTCAGGCAAAGTCAGCAGGACGGAATAATTGTACTGGGTGTTACTGACTCTATAAGATAGATGGTGATCAGTAGGAGCTGACAGATGCCTCCATGGGGGATTGTAGGTCAACTATAAGGGTAAAATTAGAGGAGGTGGAAGGTAGCATTTTTTTTTTTTTTCATTCTGGGAGGGAGGAACTAAACAGCGTTGTCAAAGAGAACAGTTCTGGTTGTAGATGTGGAACTGGTTGTGAAGGAAATGTGAGGGAGTTATGTGACTACACAACTTTCTGACAAATATTTGGAACATTTTTGCAACATTCTGCATTAGGTTTTGGAGAGCTGGCTTAGAAAAGTTGCACAACAGAATTTGAGCCTATGAGAAAATAAATGAAATGGAGCTGGTAGTTCCACTCCCTCAGATCTCCTTCTCAGAGCAACAGAATGGGGCTTTCTCTCCTACACACCAGTCACCACACACACACACACACACACACACACACACACACACACACACACACACGAGACACACACGAGACACACAAAGGAACCAAGTGACCAACCGTTTAAAGCCCATCCATCATGTAACCCTGTGGGGCCTGGTCTCACTCACAGAGTCTCCAGGCACATTTAGAAACCAGGTAATGTTCTACTTATCTCCTCCTCTTCTTTCAAGTATTTAGGCAGATCGGAGCAGTATAGTTGATATCGCTCCATGGTTTCTATGTGAAGCAATAAAAGTGCTACTAGCTACTGTTTACAGAGGAAATGTTTGTTTACAAGATTACATGGATACATCTACTTAAATGGTAATGTGGGGTTTATGGGCTGTGTGGTGTGTTCTTTTTATATTATTAGGCAAATACCACCAGGTTCGCCTTGTGATTGTGTGAAGGACTGTGCTCCTACAAAAGAGAAAAAAAATGCACAGAAATTGATATAAAAAATGTTTTTCATTTTTCAATATTTTGCAGTCCAAAAAAAAAAAGACTTTTAGTAACAATTGTTTAACAAAAAAAAAAATCCACTTTCCAATGGTGCTGGATGTTGTCTTTCCTTCTTTCTGTCTTTTGTAATATTCGTATTATGTATTGTGGGCAACGACAGGTGATCTACATATGCTAAAAAGATGGCAAAAAAAATTTAAGCTGCCAGTGGTGCTTCCTAATTCTTCTCGTGGTCTCTGGAGAGAGAGAGAGAGAGAGACAGAGAGAGAGTGCGTGCGTGCATGCGTGTGTGTGTGTGTATGTATGTGTGTGCGTGTGTGTGTATGTGCATGCATGTGTGTGTGTGCGTGTATGTATGCTTGTGTACACGTGTGCATGTTCCCCTGTAATTTGATTTGCTGCTGTGGAGCTTGTCCGTGTTCATTTTTCTGCACGTTTTTGCAGTCAATAAGACGATAAATCAGACCTCACTGAGGAGATCCATAGCTTGTATTTCAAAATTTGCTCAATCCATCAACACTAATGTACCATAACCCATCACACTGAGTACTGTTAGACACACACAGCAGCCAAATATATACCACTTAAATAGTAAACAACTTTACAGGCAAAAAATTAGAGATATATATGAGGACGTGTTCATTTTCAGGAGATGAGCTGAGGTGCATCTGGTTTATTAAAGGGTAATTTCATCAACAGTACAAGCATTTTAATAATGAGAAAATAGATAAATCACAGTTTGTATTGTGTAACTAAACAAAGAATGCAGTCAATAAAATTGTCTATAAAATTCCTATTGCATATATATTTGATGCTTAAGAATAAAAACATTGCTAGCGCAGTGAGTTTATTTAATTTCTCTTGTGGAAAAATTCAGCTGAAAATCTGAGAGAAAAATTCAGTGCACTCTCTGCTGATGTTAGCTGTTTAGCTGAATTATAGTGTTCAAAAAAGGAGTGTGTGACTTTGTCTTGTTCTCACATAATTACAAGTCCCGTTTCCTCATTTCACAGGAATAAGGGGAAGAGAGGTTTTAATTGCCAGGAGCCAAAGAAAAGGGTCTACACTGTGTTGTTAAAGTCCCTGCTCTCCTCATCTCTTTTTCTGCCCCTATCCATCACTATAAGACTGATCCTGATGTGTGTCTCTCCGTAATCATATACTAATCCAGTCCTCTTTCTGCCATGGGCTTGTCTCTCTAAATGCTACCAATCAGGGCTGATAGAGCCATTCCACCTCCTCTAACATACCCTTGAGCTTATGGCCTAGTTCCTCTTCAGAGTTTGAGTCTGAGAGCCAGTCAGAATAAATTACCCAACCACAGAACAATATGTCTCTCAGCCCTCCACACAGGTCGGTGCTGTGTTCTGCATGACAGCTCTCTACACCCAGGAGGAGATTGTGGGAAATGAAAAACGTAACCTGGTGATATCTAAGGGATAATACTGTGGGTTTGCAGAATGTGGTACGCTGATGTCGTTCCATGCGCATGTTTTGAGAGTCATCTTTACCAAGAGAGAAATACTGTGCTTTTTTCTGGCCCTGCCTTTTTCTGTTTCCTCTTCTTTTCCTGCCTTTTTCTATGTCTGTGTGTGTGTGTGTGCGTGTGCGCGTATGATTTGCTCAGCCTGAAGCAGAGTTGATTATGATCCATTGCACCTGTTAATGTTTGAATCTGGTGATTTACCACCCCCCCCCTCCCCCCTTCACTCATTATACCACACAATCAATCAGTCACTTCATTACAGCACTAATTCCCAACAAAAAAGCTTAATCACATATGCACATGCAAGCACACACAAACACCAACACAAGAGGGCACACGCACACAAACACACATACACACACACACACACAATTGCATTTCTGACTTTTTGATGCCCTTGGTCAGACACTTCAGAGGCACTAGTAACTTTTGGTAGTGGTACTTGTACAGTGCTTTTATTAGACATAGAACACAAGGCAAAGAGATTAAATTCACACCAGTAATGGACCTGCTCAACCTGCAATCCAACATATAATCTTTTTGGTTTGGAATGGTACGAATATATTTTGCTGACTGATCCTGATTCTGTCCTCACACAGAGCTTTACACATAGAGCAAAACAAGGCTCTGCTGTCTCAGAATGATGCATTGGAATATGACTGATTCACAGACATATTCCAATTTCTAAAGTGGTGCACTATCTGATCTTTTAACACTCAAAACTTCAGACACCCTTTATTTTGCCCTGCACCCTCAGAAACAGCTCTCTGGATATGCCCATCAACCCAGTTGCTAAAGAAAAAAACAAAAAACAAAAAACAAAAAAAAACAAGTAAATAAATAAATAAATAATAATAAAAAAAATAAAAATAGGGAAACACTCTGAACTTGAATCATTTCTGTTTTCTTTATCCCTACAGACAATGCAACAGTGACCTTACTGACGTCACTGAAAAATAAAGAAAGAAAGAAATGAAAGTGGACGGGTGATAGAGGGGAAATGGGTTGTGTGTATTAGCACAGGAAAGTGAAGCTTTTGATGCTTGCTCAGCACAGCACTCTCCCCAGTCTTCTCCAACAGTCTCTGACTCCCCTGGAGTCTCACTCTACAAACACAGCACATATTCTCTTCTCCTCTTGCCTCTTTTTCTCCACACCCTTCTCTCCGCTAGAGAGACGCACTCCACACTCTCACACACATACATAAACAGGATTTCGCTCCACCTGTCAAAATATTTTGTAGGATATGCGACCATAAAATCTTTTTTTTTGCTGTTTGCTTTTTTTTTTTGTTTTGTTTTGTTTTTTGTTAATGAGGAACATGCAATTTGCATTAGGGGCACAAGATATTTGCACAGACTAGAGTGAAACATAGCCAGCAAACAAATATATTTTCAGTGTAAACCTGGATCAACAAAAATAAAGAGATATGAATTGGCACAATGAGAGATTGCTACAGTGGAATTACCCTCTATTGAGCCTTTAAAAGCAACTAAATTGTTTATTTATTAGTTATTTATTTATTAGCTATTTAAATAATTAAAAAAAAAAATCAATCACCACAACCTTTGGGTTTCCATTTAATTGTTAAGTACTTGTGGCACACCTTGGACTTTTTAAAATACTTTTTTTTTAAATACTTTCTTTTCTGCCCTTGTTCAACTGAACATTAAATATGACACAGAAAGAATGAATAGGAGCGTGGCAAGATCTCAGTGCTGGCCATTGATGGATAACATCATTGGCTGTCTCAGGCTCCATGATACACACCTTTGAGATCAAATCTGATTCCCAGTCTGTGTGTGCACAAAGCACCTACAGGCCAGTGAGTATTGCAGCTTGACAATGTCGATACATTTGGTCAGTTGCATTCCCAATGAACGAGAAAAAAACATTTATTTTTTGAGAGCTGCTTCAAAGCCTGTTACATCTTTTGAGAAGGGTTTCTTTTGTGAGTCTTTAGAGTACTTTAGCCCTGACAGACAACCAAAGAAATGACCTCAAGGTTGAATTGGTTTTGTAGTTAATGTCGGTGACTGTAATTCTACATCAGACTGAACTTACACACAGGGATTCCGGTAAGTTCCAAGCCATGGCTGGGTATTGTTTTGGAAAAGCATTGAGCCAGGGATAATAGTGACAACAGGCAAGCACCATATGCCATGTGTGGCAGCCATGAGTGAAAGAGCTGGACCAGGGAGAAGGGGCTGGCACCAATGTGGCCCAAACCTGTTTGAACACACCTGTCCACAGAGATCAGGATTAGCAGGCAGACCGCTATAAGCTCCACAGCTTCAAAAAAAAGGGCCAGAGAGAAAACAGTATGGAAAAAGTGTCTGTAAACGGTCAACTGATAATAGTAATATTAATGTATTTATTTAATACAGTGCTTTTCAAGATACACAGAGATAATTCACATGACATATATAATTCAGCCATAGCATAGTAACGTATAACAACGAAGGGGTACAAGGAACAACAAGGCAATTAAAATAAACAACAGGGTGAACCTTCATAAACACTTCAACCATGGCAACAGCAGCAATAATAAGAATCAGAGAGTGGGTGGTTGAGGAAGCAGGAAGAGACATTGGGTAACATGGCTAACAAATTCATAAAAGACCTACAACACAAAAAGCTCAAAACAGCAACAACATTAGGACACAAACTAACCATTAAGCATTTTCCTAAAAGTAGTTTTAGACAGATGAGTTTAGAAGGTGCAGAGAGTGGAATATCTGGTGTATTTTGGGCAGTGATTTCCAGAGGGAGTAGGACAATGATGGACCTATTGGGCCAGGTTCAGCACCTGAGGGAATAGGGTAATGATTGATGAGCTGGCCCAGGTTCGGTGTTTCTCTCCAAACATGAGAGTCAGGAGGCCGTGTGCCAGTGGAGGTCAGTGTGGTTGAGAGGGGCCAGGTTACGGTGAGCTGAATGGAGCGCCAGGGCAGGTTCTAAGGTGAGGGAATGATGGGATCTTTGGGAAGGGAATAGGTAAGCAGACAACAGAGCTTCAGAGAGCAGAGCTTTGGATATGTTATCATTCACTGATGGTTTTAGAATAAAGAAACCTGTTGCACTGTTCAAATCTTGCGGTGAAGCATATGTAAATAAATATTTTGGCTGCTGAGGAAAGAGAGTGATGAGCCTAAAAGGGTAGTATTTTTTTTTTTTTTTGTTTGTTTGTTTGTTTTTTCGCTGATGTGAATTAAAACTGAGAAGTTGAGATTAAAAAAAAAGCACATAATAGTTTAGGGATCTCAGGACATTGAAATAGTGGATGATATGACAAAGGACAGCATGTTGAAAATGAATAGCAAGGGACCAAACATTAAGCCTTGGGGGACCTCCTCTGAGTCCTCTTCTGCAGTTCATGACGTTAATGTTAGGTACTTATGATTTAAACTTAGGCAGAGTACTCCGGGTGGGTGAATGGTTGCTGCCACTCCACTGTAACGGGAATAGAGCAGTTTCTGGTTTTGAAAACAGCACTGAGGTCAAACATCATGAGAATATCAAAAAAGTTTGATACTTTCAGCATTAGAGAGAGGCAGTGTTGAAAAGGGCCAGCTGCTTAAAGACTTTCTGAACTCTTAATGTAACGAAACAACATAAAGGAGTGATATTTATCATTTTTATTTCTGAGCAAGTGGTAAAGATTGTTAATTGGTTTGTGCATCTCTTTGTTTTGTAGGAGAGGGCTTTGGGTGAGACCAGTTTAGTGGGTGGAGTGAGCATTGTTGCGGGCTTCTTTGCCGGTTGGGTGTGCACTGTGGGGCTGGCATTCCTGGAAAGCCACTGTAATTTACATCTTTGTAGCTGCATTGGACAGAGTTTTGGGGTGTACCAGGGACCAGAATGAGTGAAAAAGACAGCTTCGGTTTTAATGGAAGCCACCTGTTTCAGGAAGGAGGAGAGTGTTGTGGCTATGTGGGTTGATCAAGTTAATGGCAGTGGGGTGATGAAGAAAGGATGAAAGCTGAAATAGGGGAGAAAGAAGAAGGTGGAAATATGATGTGAAATTACAAGAGGCTATGGTGTGTTTTGGTTTTGGTGTGGATGTAGAGGTGTCCATAATGGCTGAAAAACGATGGACCGAGAGGGTGAGATCAAAGCCAGAGAGGTGGTGAAAGGTAATTCTGGTGGAGAAGATGAGATCCAGGTCTAGGATGTGTCTGCAGTTGTCTTATTACATCAACAACTATTCAGCTTCAAGATCAGATTCTCAGTTAACCAACTATCTAACTTTAAATCTGCAAAGGATTAATGATGTCATCACTGTGGTTGTCATGACAGTAAGTATGACTCTTGACACTGGGATCATTACTCTTACATTTATTCATTTGCAGATGCTTTTGCGACTTCCAAGACAGGCAGAATACAAATCCAAACAAATAGCCAATGAGGAGCTGATTGTTGCGCTGCAAGCTGAAGTGCCACTACTAAATTTATTATCAGACCAGATACACACACAAATAAGTTAAAGGGAAAAAAAAAACAGAGTGACCTACAAGTAGGTCAAAGAGCCCCTGTGATGTAAACTATCGTGCTGAGTATCACAATTATGATTCTAACTGAGGGAGAAAAAGACAGGGAAAAATGCCAGTTCCAACTTATTTTGCATTTAGCGCAACCAGCTGTGTGGACAGCGCGTATCTTTGAACAAGGTTTTTATATCATGTTAATAACATTCTCACTGATGCAATGTAAAACCTTAGGTGAAAACTAGTACCATATGTCTTCATTGTTTCCTCTGTTATAACTGACACCCTGGTAATGACACATGAAACATTATGATTCAAACAACCACTTTCCTGGATTACAATGTATAACAAAACATACTGCTTCATTAGTTAGTTGCTTATTTGAGATGCTGAACTGGAAGATAAATTGTAGTTAATCCTACAGAAAGGCCCTCAGAATTTATCAGATAGAGGGACACAGAATGATGTAATTTTTTCAGATATTACCCCTTTGCTCTGTTTTGGTACAGTGAAGGAAGAATAGCTGTGACCTTGAGAGGACATACAGGGACATATTGATGGTTGACTGATTTGCTCTGCTCTCATAATGCTGTCATGAACTAATGCCATGCTTGAGATAACGGAACATTCATCATGTCTACAGCACAGACACACACACACACACACACACACACACACACACACACACACACACAAACCGTCCACAGTTTGGTTTCGACTAGAACAGGGATGATGGAGATGTACACACATCTACTGCTGATAGCATGTAATTGTGTGTGTGTGTGCGTGTGTGCGTGCGCTTGCGTGTATGGGTAAAAACACTGTAAATTATATTCAGTTTAGGGAATTGGACTTTCTTCTCCCAATCAGAAAAGCAGATTTTCACAGTCCAGTAAACCCTGACTCAGTGTCTTATGAGATCCAGTCTTTCCCAGTCTGGATCAGACACTGAGATAAAAGTGGTGTGGGGCAGAGAATACTGATTACCCTAATGGATAAAGGAAAGGCTAATGGCATTACTGTTTTTTAGTGTGTGTGTGTGTGTGTGTGTGTGTGTGTGTGTGTGTGTGTGTGTGTGTGAGAGAGAGAGAGAGAGAGAGAGAGAGAGAGAGAGGGAGAGAGAGAGAGAGAGAGCGAGAGAGAGAGAGAGAGAGAGTGTATCTGTGTGTGTGTGTTCGACAGAGTGAAAGGACAGAGAATGTGTGTTAAAGAGGCTGATCTGTATCAGCAGTTGAATGTGTCATTTGTGTCTATAATATTATCCCATCAGAAGGTCAGTACAGTAAAGATGAAGAGGCTTTTTAAGAGGGCAGTGAAGAGGCGGAGACTGTATTACAATACAGTGCATGAGAGGAGAGAATTTAACAGCAAAGTGTAGAGAAGAAAGGACCATTTAGGATAATGTGTATGATCTAAGGTAGACTTTGATCACTTAAGACTAGACTAACAGAAACCTTTTAGCATCTTTTACCTTTTAGCCGTTTGGTAATTTTAAACATTGGAACCAGTCATGGACAAATAAAGGCCAATTTATTCTTCTGCGCCGAATCTATGCTGTAGGTACGGTGTAGGTTCTGTGTAGCTGCATACCCTATACCGTAGCCTATGCCGTAGCCTATGCCATAGCCTTACGTGCAACTCCCCAGAAATGTAACTACGCATTGCAGCGACGCATGTGGAAGCAGACCACAACAACTGTGATTGGTCTGCTTGGTGGCATCATCCTCCTTCTGCCTCAGTCGGTTTAATGGTCATACACACCATCTTGTTCAACTTTTTTTAGCTCCAACTCCAACATGAACTGCCCAGTTTCAGTCGCCAGTGAAAATTTTGGGCAAAACAGTGAACTAAGTGCTCATTATTTTGAGAGCTCCATTTGTTGGTCCCCCAAAGTTTAGAAACGAGTCCATCTTTTGATCGCAAAACTAGTTTTACAGATATTGCTGTGCGAAGACTGAATTCTGACTTTTTATTTAACATTGTTCTCTCCATCGTTTGTAATGCACGAAGAAAAAGAACACAGTGGCATGGAAACCACACCGCAAATTAACGTTTTGGCGCGACGCAGACACACCTATGCACCGTGTCGGGCCTACACAGTAGTATAAATCAGCCTTAAGAAGGACAAATAAGAAGGCTCAAGACAAATAAGAAACAGCGTTACAACAGGAGAGAAGAAAGAGGAACCACAACAGATGAGTTACCACCAAAAGCACCTCTACGCTCTTATAGCCTCATGCTGATTAGCTTTGACGTCAGTGACGGGGATTTCTGCCTGATATGACCGTTGTCATTGGCGTCAGTATAATAAGGATCTCTAACTGCCCTCTGGGTTTATGCAAGAGCAGCTTGGACCGCAGCAGGGAGAGGGTGTCTGCAGTGCACCAGCAGTAGGTATGCTGACGTGATATTTACCCACCTGCCATTTATTCAGGCTTGGCTCAAAGTGAAGCTGGCTGCAGGAGTTACCCGCTGCCTGATGGCTCCGCTGTAGTAAAGATCCTCAGCCAAACAGGAGCCTCCTGCTACCTCCAAACAGCCAACGAAGTCAATGTATGAATGAGGACGGGATGGTACTGTCAAATCATATGTATGAATTTATATGGATTATAATCAGCCTTATACAAGGGCAGTAACTAGGACAAAAACAAAAACTATAATTCATTCCACGTTCAACACAGATTAGCACCTGTCTCTCAGTCATTTATTCTGTCAATGGTGTGTAAAGGTAAGCTCACAGTGAGGGCTTTCTAATGATTTTGTATCATTACTATACAATGAATGACCAACGAATGACCATAAATAATCAAAAACTATCAATAATCCCTTATACCACATCTGTCATTGCATTTACATTGTGCATTTATCTTTAATTGCTTGAAATATTCTTCAAGAAAACATTTCTCATAGTCTGAATCTTATGTAGATCATTTTGGACACATGATGATGTCACACAAAGCCAAACTCAGTGGGTCCTTATACACAGTCATCCTGGTTTTAGCCATCTGTGGGCATGCTGACTGTTCAAAATGTGCCGGTATCTGCCAGATCTGATTAGGACTCTCTGCTGTGACATCGTGCTCAGGCTCTGTGGAGTTTGGGGCTTCCCTGTTACCCCTGCCATGACAACTGTCAGAGGACACACCCCTTACTCTGTGTGGCATAGATTAGCCATACTGCGACTTTGTCAAAGTCAGTAGGAATGAGGTGAATTAATCGCTCTAATTGTAGAATCCTAGCCGTACTTAGATTACAGAGGTATCACAGCAAGTCATTGTGAGAGAGAGAGAGAGAGAGAGAGAGAGAGATGGCTTATCGGTTTTTCCTGTTTTCTGTTTCCTGGTTCCTGTTTCACCAAAGCTACAGCTACAATACTACTTTGTCACAAGGTGTTTCCTTACGGCTGAGGTGCCAGCCTGTATGAAGAAGCGCTTGTCAAAGTTGGGGTGCTGCAGGGCAGGGAGGCGAACACAAATATGCCCTGAGTATGTTGTAAGTAGCTTCACCATCTTCAGTCCACTCAAAAGGATTCTCAGCCTTCTTCATGGTCAGATTACTTGGAGGAGCAGCCATGAAAGAGAACTTTTGTATCAGTCTGCAAAATCCAGAGGGAGTAATCTGTACCTTAATCTGAGTTTAATCTGAGCCATTATTAAATCCAGATGAAAAATCTTCAAAAATGATGAAAACTGAGCAGCAAAGACCAATGACCGCATCCAGTGTCCTAAAATTACCTCTCCTAAAGACAGTGGATGCACAAAAATATGTTGACAGATGCAAAAGGAATTTGTAAACAGAAGTTGCAGCTTTACACCATCTGCAATGAATAAATCATAAATAAAATCCTCTCCGAGAAATATATTGATTATTCATGAGAAGCTTCTACTTTTTCACCACACTAGCTATCCATAAAAATTAGAGTCAATTTAGTTCTCGAAATGCACTTATAATAAAGTCAGTTCAATAGGCTACTTTAGTTGAACCTAATTTTGTTCATGAATAAATAGTTTATAATGTCCAAAGATGGTTTCATGACTCTTTGTTTCGGTTGCTCGGCTGCAAGACTCGGCTGAAAATTGCGGTCTGCTAATCACCAGAAATGTTGAGAGATTTCAGGGAAACAGACTGCAGGGCTCTACATGCTCCATTTGTTACTCTATCCGTCAAACCGGCAACTGCTTTGTGCTAATTATACCAGGATTGTGTGGCCCAGTGGTTGAAAGTTTCCCTTAGAGAAACAGAGAGAGCAAGAGAGAGAGAGAGAGAGAGAGAGAAAGAGATACATGGCTAATGAAGGAGTTGTCAGTTGCTGTGGATGCTGTGTTGTCCTGCGTTGCCTCAGTAGTCAGTCATTCTGAGGCCTGGCTGAGCAGGATAACTCTCATCCCCCAGACAGCGACAAACTCCACTGACTCTTCTCTCAGCAATCAAAACTTACCTGCTAATTGCTTTGGGGAATAGTCTTGGCTCATAAGGATCAGGACAGTGAAGACTATATATACTTATCTAAAAACTCTAAACAGATCCTATCTTTATTACCTCAGGCCTGTTGCATTTCCAACACAGTGAGATTTAAGCAGTGTTAAATAGTTGTCGTGTGATTCATATGAAATGCCATGAGGACATGAAGATGAACTGAATGTTTTAAACACACATCGATCTCTCTCTCCCTTTCTCTCTCTCTCTCTCTCTCTCTCTCTCTCTCTCTCTCTCTCTCTCTCTCTCTCTCTCTCTTTCTCTCTCTCTCTCTCTCTCTCTCTTTGTGTGTGTGTGTGTGTGTGTGTTTGTGTGAAAGATATTACTGACCCTGACATTTTGACCCTGAAAAATGAATGACATTCAATTCAATTACATTCAAGTAATGATTCGATGAATGAATAAATAAATTTGTGTTGTATACACATTCAATTGGCCTCATTTGTCAGTCTCTGTGCCATTGTTTTAAATCTCCGCTCACAGTTATAGAATCTTTCTGCATCACACTCTACCACTCTAATCCACAGCTAGACTGGGATTGCTAATCCAATTTAAGCTTATACAAGTCTGTCATTTTTTGCATCTAATCACATTAAGTGCATATTGTCATTACTGTTTATGACAACATTTTAGCTTGAATATGATTTAAAATACATTTTTAAATAATGTGAAACTTTAGTAAGAATTGGGTGTGCTGTGATGTGTCATTTTAATGACAAATGGGTGAGTTGCTCCATAGTTAGCTGGAAGAAGAAGAAGAAGAAGAAGAAGAAGAAGAAGAAGAAGAAGAAGAAGAAGAAGAAGAAGAAGAAGAAAGAAAGAAAGAAGAAACAAAAAAAAGCCTGCTAATGCTTTGCTGGTGTCATGAGAGCAACAACATTTTTATATTTATCCATCATAAAGATCTTCAGTGTTAGAACTTCCAGAAGTCATATTTAATATTATAAATGGATATATCCATGAATATGCCTTGACCCATTTACTGGATATACTTAATATAAAAGTGAGAGGTTCCCAGTTTGGCCCCCTGAGTATCTTCAATTCATTTTAGGAGGGAGATCACCAATGTTTCTTAGATACCTTCTGATACCGAGAGAGGAAGAGAAACCAAATGAAGCAAACATAAGATTAGCTATATGGATCATTGATCACACCCTCTGTATCTCTCTGTCTACAAGTGAGCATAAAACATCATAACTGTCAGTCTCTTAGTCCTTTTCCACAGCTAATGACCTGGTCTTGACAAGAGAGAGATAGATAGAGAAAGAACATCGTTTGTAGAGTCAGAGAGAAGAAATCTTCAATAGAGAGACAGAGAGAGAGAGAGAGAGAGAGAGAGAGAGAGAGAGAGAGAGAGAGCGAGAGAGAGAGAGATCATCTTGTGGAAGAATCCTAATAATAACGATTCTTCCTACCCATTATTTCATCCAAAAGAACAAGCTGTTTAATTATGATACGATTTCATAATTAGTCCATAATGCCAGAGTGTGGGAGGAGAGGTTATAGCCTTTTACCTGTAATTATTTTCAGGCGTGAAATGCAGCGGAACGAGAGGTCAATGTGAAAGTGCTTCCCTTGTCGAGAAGGAGGATGCTAAGTGGGTGCACTTAACCTGAGAGCATAAATACTGTAAAATGAGTGATGAATAAAATCCTGTAATTTGCTCACTGAGGTGTAGTGAAGCCCAGGTGTTATGAGGAGACTAACTGTGACTGAATGAATCAGAGAATGCCACAACCTTTTCAACCAAAGATACAGATGACAGTACTGTGCTACTGTGCTTCTTTCCTTTATTCAGCAGGAAAGAGAACGAGAGAGAGAGAGAGAGAGAGAGAGAGAGAGAGAGGATAAGATCCTTTGAATTTCTTTTCTTTTCTCAACTGTGAAAATTTAGAAACCAAATCGCATGTGGGGTGATATTTGTTGATGGTTGATACTCATGCAGTGCTGCAGATGCTTAATAGTAAAATAAACAGGCCAAAAATAACAATAATAATAATAATAATAATAATAATAATAATAATAAATCTGTTCATATATGCTTTTATTGCTAATATATGGCCTGTGTAGTTACCTTTCTCTTAGCAGTGTGTCCTTTTGCAGACAATTTAATGCAAAGCAAAAACTGAAATTTTGAAGTGTGAGGGAAGCATTCTCCTTTTGACTGTCATAACCTTGAATTTATGACCACATCAAGCTGAATGTAAATCATTCCTTGAAAGATTTATAACTTTATGTCTTTTATAGGACCTATTTCGTAACTCCAAACATTTATTTAGCAGCTCAGTGACTCCAAATGTGATATTTTGCCATTGTTTTGGTGCTCTAAGGTCTAAAATGTTTAAGACAGGCAATACATCCAACAGAGCATCAAACAGTTTCATAATGATGTTGAAATATTCAGATCAATATTCAGTGAAGAATAAGAACTTTTCATAACCATTCTGAGATGTGCCACATTTTACTGACATCAAATATAACCAGTCTCTAGTCCAGGAAGGTCTTTCTTTCCTGAGTGATGTCTCTGGTTTTTATCAGTGCACTAAGGGTTCAGGGAAAGTTCAGAGATGTCATGGAACAGCCCAGCTGCCCTTTGGGTATTGGCCTTTCTGACACTTGAATGGTTTTGGTTCTGTCAGTGAAGTCAGTGAGCTGCTACCTCTCCTGTTGGGTTATTACAGATGTCAAATGGTGTGTTGTCTGCAGTAACCCCTCATATGTAGCAGAGGTGAAGCAGTCAAAGGCAACATAGCAGTAAATCTCCTTCCCTCTGCCCCAAAAGACAGGTAAGTCACCAGTCTGAACCCATGGCTTACTTGCTAAGTCAGTTCTTTTCCAACCCTGAGGTTTTCAGCATTAAACCTTACTGGGGTAGACCAGTAAAATCTGAAGAAATAGTTGATTAGCAAGAGGTACCAATCCAAAGTACTGCTCTTCAGGCAAAATAAGGAGAGGGATGCTACATTCCAGCATCACTTGAAGAATAAATAACACACAGAATTTTGATTTCTGAATAAATTTCGACTAAACACTGCATCTGTTTTATGAAATGCAGGGTAAAAACCTCTAAACAAAACAGTGCTCAACAGTAAATTTCAAAATTCTGCAGCAGCTCCTCTCCACAGCTAAAAATATCTCCTATTGTTAATTTGAATACCACTTGAAAAATGACTCTTGCTACTAACTACTTTTGTGTTCTTTGGTTTATGTACCTCCAGATTTTTTTTCCAGTATTTGTGCTATTGCCAGAGCCACGGTAAGTGAGGAATAAAATTGAAGTTTGCCGGCTTAAATTATTGTACCATAACAGGCTTGACGCATTCTTACTATGCCAGCTGATTGTACTGAGTGTGTTTGTTGGACAAATCACATCTGGAAAAATGATTGTTTTCTCAGCAAAGGCGCAAACAATAGAAAACACACAGTGTTTGAAGGAAACTTTTCATTTGCTATTTAAGTACTTTGTAAAACAATCATATATTACAGTTAACAATGTCATAATTTGACGTTTAAGCGTAAAATTCTGTAACTTTAAGGGAAAATATCATTTCATTTTATTTATTTTTCACATTTTTCTGTCAGTACACATAAGCTTGCTCTCATTCTGTCAGTACCGAGAACCACATCCTTCATTCTTGAGTTGGCAGGAGGGCCAAACGCAGCGTACCTGTGGACTCAAAAAAACAGAACAATAATAAATAAATAATAACACATCTTCTTATACTTACTTGTTCTTGCTTCTCTCAAGCCTTTTCAAGTTATACCTTTTTTTCTACTTACAGCCCCAAAGAAGGAAACAAATAACCTGAGAAAGCTCATGGGGCACTGAGTTCAGAGGGGATCTTAAAACAGCTGGGCTGTGTGTTTGGAAGTGCTTCTTTGGGTCAGACCGGGTCTATATTGTTCTGAATCTCATTTCCTGTTTAGTATCTGTTAGTAGAGTCAGCTGTGGGGATGTGGACATACCTGCAGCTTCACTCAGACAAAGTAAGCTTACCGTACATAGAGGCCTAGATAAAGTTACATTTCAACTGAACTACATCCATGTTCTTACCTTATAAATATTACATTATATACATTATATTACCTGATATATCTTCAACATTTAGCATTAAGTTACGATGCTACAGTTTATTAAACATGCTATTAGATGAATGTAGTGTCACAAATTTTAATGAGGTGGGATTTTAAAAAAATTCAGTAGCATATGTCTTTCTTTCAGGCTGCAGTCCTTTATTTTCTTGACTTCTTCCACAGAAAAAAAGGGTGGATGCCTATCACTGAACTAAGAAAGTCATGTTCTCTGACCTCAGTCTTAAAGAAAATTCTGGAGAAATTCTTGACAAATCTGTACAAATGTCTCTCTTGAAAAGGACTAAATGAAGAAATATCCTGTGTTAGCTTTAGCAAGCCTGGGGTAGGGAAATTTTTTATCAAAGATGACTCTCTGGTTACATTTTGAGTAATGCGCATGCAACACATATACTCAAATGAACAACTAGGTCAACTAGTTCAACAGATTTCAAAAGAGTGAGCAAATGGTATTGATTGATGGACACCAGAATTTGCATAACAATCATAATTATGAGCAATTATAAAATACCCAAAAGTTACTGAAACATCATTAAATTACCAGACAAGGTGTACAGTCAATGAAGGCATTTTACACAGGAATTTTTCACTCCTTTAAATAGAGGTAACAGAACACTATTTACACTCAAAAGTTCCTCCAGTGAGAGCAGTGAGAGGTGAACTAAATGTAGCTGTAGTAATTACACATAATGGCATTTACATTTTGTCTTCTAAAAGGTGAGCATATACAGCAATACTCAAGTGAAGCTGACATCTGACTATGACAGAGAAACTTTGTGAGTCTTTGAGTGCCTAATACACATGAATTTCTGTGAATCTCAGAGTGTCTAATACACATGAACCTCTGTGAGTCTCAGAGTGTCTAATACACATGAACCTCTGTGAGTCTCAGAGTGCCTAATACACATGAACCTCTGTGAGTCTCAGAGTGCCTAATACACATGAACCTCTGTGAGTCTCAGAGTGCCTAATACACATGAACCTCTGTGAGGCTCAGAGTGCGTAATACACATGAATCTCTGTGAATCTCAGAGGGAATTATATACAATGCGCATTGGCACCTACCACAGTAGCTAGAAAAATGCCAACTACCAAAAATGCTGGAGGTATATAAATCAACGATCACAAATGCAGTTATAGTAATGAGCCTTGTGGTTCAAGTGGTTTTTCTAACAGGAGTTTTTTTTTTGTTTGTTTGTTATTTAAGCTATGGAGTGTAGTGCTTTTTTTGCCTTTTTTTCCCCATAATAGCACAGTTGCTGAGGAACTTTGGAATGTTTCAAGTCTCTGAAAGCATAAAAATGTGTACAGACATACATCAGTGTGCATGCTACTTTTAGGAGTAGAGAAAACTTCTGGAGGAAGTTCTGAGGTTAGCTGGTAAACTCTTTTATTCAAATGGTCGCAGAAATGTTTTTCAGAAGTTATTGGTGCATATTTCACAGTTCAGTCCACCTTTATAAGAGGCAAGCTCACAAACTATTTGTAAGTAAAAATCAGGTCCCCTTTTTCTGAAGTAGTGTGGAAAACGTTTGTCTAATGTGGATAACAGCTCTGTGTTGCATCCATGAATGTAGTGGCTTAAAAAAAAAAGTGGCTTAAAAATAGGCAACAGAGTATGAAAATTATAAAACATAAAATCCATAAGAAACATATTATTTGTAAGTTCTTAAAATAAATCTTCAACCAAGCCACTATTGCCACAATGCACTGAAAAAGGGCAGGGCTCTAATTTCTCCTCCTTTTGAAGTTTATGCCTTCTGAGAAGATAAACTCTTACACCCTTTGATTTTGACGGAGTGAAAAGCTTTTCTAAGCATCAGGGTGGAAAAGGAGAAAAAAAAGAGTCAGGGTTAAGGACTGAGTATGCAGGAAAAGAGCTGAACCAAATAAATAATGAACAAATCAAGTTTTTCTTCCTCAGCTCACTGAACTGACAGTAATGCTTCTCTTTCTCATGTGGTATTATTAAAGCAATTCAAACACAATTATTATTGTTATTTTATTTTGAAACACAAGCTCAAATAACTGACATGAGTATCAGATGTCTGGTTCACTTTGCTTTGATTGTTTTCATTGTCGTGAGGCGGTAAGAAGTTGTAAGATCTTTTAGCACAGGTTTAAGTGGAAGCCCTCATTTGTAAAGACTCTGATCTATACCCACACAATAATTACATAGACTACACAGTAATACACAAACACTTAGAACTCTTAGATCTCTGTTCCATTCAAACTAACTTCAATCTCAGTTTCTCAAATGGTGGTTGATGTACAGTAAATGAAAGAATTAAAACTTAATTGCATTAAATAATTTGTTTTCTTTTATGACTTTGACTGAGCTGGAGTGCACCTAGTATGATAACCTTAACCACTCAGTCATTAGTTGCACTTGATTCTGTTCAGTTAAACCTAGTTCTCACCTGTTTTCTGTTAAGTTAGACTGGTCTTCTGTGTGTACAAACGACCCTTCCTTTTATTTGTATTTTGCAAAGTCCTATTTTGAATCACATTTGTCATGATAAGCTCTGTTACCTTGATCCTGCTACCTGTACATACTTGTCTGTCTTGCTCTGAGCATCCTGATCCATTCTACTTGTAAATTCCTTGTCAACCTGTCCGTGGTGCCTGTCTTGTGTTAACCCATATATCCTGTTGTTCCCTGAATCTGTCTATAATCCTAATCTGACACTCTCAGCAAACCTCCTGATTTCACAAAAGTATCCAGTCTTTCCTAAATTCCTTACCTTTTCCTGACACTGATCTGATTTATTTCATTTAAACACTGTGTGTGTGACCCTAAATAACCCATAGAGTGTATCATCTTGCAGGAGTGTTGGTACAACTTTAACAGCCACAGAAATGAAACAATTATGATGCGCTACTTTTAATGAGAAATGTGTCAGGTAATGATACTGTGTCTGATGAACTGGGTGGTGTGTAGATCAGTCATTATTAATCTGTGAGAGAGACACTTGATCTGTAAGTGGTCTTTACAACAATTTACACAGCTGCTACATATGCTTCATAATATGTGAGCAGGTCTGAGGACCATTAACAGTGTATGAAAACAACTATACCTCCAGCAATACAAGTCGGGATAAAACATCGACATATGTGGTCTGGCAAATAGCTACATAAAGTTATCAATGGAATTTTACTATCAATGGCTATTACTGCTCATTTTTGTTCTTATCTTTCTTTCTTTTTTATATCAGTCCTTATAAAGAGGAGATGACAAGGAAATATGATTAGCAGTTTGTAGGATGTATACAGAAGACTTTCAGGTTATTTAAACTCTGAAACCTCCTGTTCCATTCTTCATAACTTGATCCTCAGACGAAAGTACGCAGAATGTGCTCAATATGTAAAAATCAATCAATAAATACATAAATAAATAACACTCACTGCATTTGTGTCATTATTGAGGGAGGTGAAAACGGGACTGCTTTTACTTTAACCTCTAGCATCAGTAATGACCACAGCTTTGTGTCTTATACTAAAGTAAAGTCTCCATGATTGCACAAACACACTGTGAACAGTGAGCAGTGAATTTGTCTCTGCATTCAACCCATCCAACACACCGGTAGTGAACACACAACAGACGCAGGAGCAGTGGGCAGCATTCCTCTGCGCCTGGGGAGCATTAGGGTTAAGTGTCTTGCTTAGGGGCACACAGCCTGTGGATGTTGGGCCTGGGAATCAAACCGGCAACCCATCACAAGCCCGGTTCTCTAGCCTTTAGACCACGGCTACCCAAGGCAGAACCTGTAAGAGCATTTTGATCTTATCTCTGCTTTAGGAGCCACAGACAGGCTAGACAAGATAGATGGATGGCCTGACTGGTTCTTCAGTATCATTTCTAGTAATAAAATAGAATTTTTCCAGGTGGATGTTGTTTGAAGAGGTCACCACAATAGTCTTTTACTTCAAGTCTCTCAACCGTTCTTCCTGTCATTTATGGGCTTTGGGGACTTGAGCTCATGTAACTTTTTTTCGTGCCTCGCATTCTTCATGGTTGATGCATTTCTTAGATATGATATATACTTTTGCCCTGTTGTGTTTGTTAAGTTTTTTTTGTTTGTTTGTTTGTTTTGGAGGAGGTCAGTTAGTTCAGTTAATACTTACTTCCCCTCTTTTTGCTGCATTCATTCTCTTCATCAGTATCAAAGCATGAAAAATGTTGATTCTGAGGTGCAAAATATAACACATGCATAGAAAAGATCTCAGACATGATGTCCAGATTTAAGAATGAGATATAAAATGACATATGCATTCTTGATACTGCTTAATATTTTCTCATATCGCAATACAGAAAACATTAGAAAATCACAGTCTGTTTCTGAGAGCAGGATGGGAGAACAGAGATTATGTTTAGACAGTGTGCAGATTATGTTGCACATGTACCTGGTAAAATCAAAAGTCCTCACATATCTCTATAGGCCAGATGTGAACAACAGAAAAAATAATAAAAGTCAGTTATTATACATGTTTGTGTGCTTCACCTTCTGTCTTCCACCTTCTGGTCTTTATTTTCCCCCAAAAATATGATGAACATTCCACATCTCAGAGACTTCACAGGGTTGTTACTGCTGGTCAAAAATGTAAGAGCCAAAAGCCATCGATTTTGAAACAGGTCCAGTCGCATTTCATAATGGGCTTTAATTTAGCATTACACAGCCTAGTGGGGCAGGAAAATGCTTTGGACTTACACAGAGTCAGTTGTTGATGAGTACATTTCGACCAAATTTTCAAAAAAAGCTGTTCATTTTGTGCCCCTATTTTTTACATGTCACATTTGTGAGTGATCAATATGCATTACTGAGGCCTTCAACTTAACAAAGAACCAAGTCGTTTACCTCTTGCATAGGACAGCATCTTGATGTATTGGTCTGGGAGATTTTAAATATACATGTTCTCTTACATTTAACAAATCCAGACCTCAACACAAGAGCGTGATTATTAACAGTGTCAGATTGTAATATCCTTGTTCCTGGTTGCCTAATGAGGTTATTCGGTCAATGGCAGATAGTTGCAACTTAAGACCTCCAGTAATGACACATTACATCACAAATGCTTTGACTCAACTACAACCTCAAACATATGTGTAAGAGAGTCTGAAGTGAGTCATGGGAAGAGTGGAGCAAGTGTGGTCTCCTTCCTTTAGGCCAGGGGTGGGCAAATCCAGTCCTGGAGGGCCGGGGTCCTGCCGGTTTTTGTTTTCACCTCTTAGCTATCTGTTGATTTTCACTTTGAAAACAGGTGTGCATGCTCTTCAGCCAATCAGAGACTGTATTTAGTTGGTCGACAAGAAAAACAGCAGGACCATGGCCCTCCAGGACTGGATTTGCCCACCCCTGCTTTAGGCCAAATGAATTGTTTTATTATTCCATAACAATGCAAATTTTGGCCACAGTTTGGTGTTATTATCCGACCTTGTGGAAGTGGGAGAGTCTGGTCTACTATCACTGTTGTGATTCCCTTTGGATTCTCCTTTTGTAGGTGAGGAAAGTAGTAATCCATATTCAGCTCATCAAACACCAAAATATCCAAGTTAGAGATACTCATATCAGCGGTGCACTTGATAATGTAATTTTAAAGTAAAAATAAACGTGATATTGGTATCAGAAGCAAACTCATTCACTCACTTAGTTTCACATCCAGTGAGGTTTCTGAGACCTCAAATAACCTCAACTTCAATATAAGATATCGTTTCTTTATGTCATGACACACATACACACACACACACACACACACACACACACACCTGGTTGCAACGACTTCAAACACTCTGAGTATGACTTTGTCTCTGCCAGGCTCTTGTAACATTTTCCCCTGTAGCTGAGGGGACGCCTGGGAAGTTATTTCAGAGTGACTCATAGCGTTCTGTGACATTCCAAAAAATGTGATCTACCTCTGCCTGAGCCATAATTCTGCTACGCAAAGGTCACCAGACAATCATAAACAGTTGCATAAACACGTTTTGCTCTGTAATGCATTGAGAGAGAAAATACACAAATTGGATTCATTTTTAGCATCTCAGTGACACATTTACATCTCACGCTCTATAAGGATGTCATAGTAAGCACGCAGCTGAAGGCACTGTTTGTGTGTATGGCTCTTCTTTTGTGTAATAATGCCAGAGTGGTGCTGAAACACTAAAATGCACTGTAACCTAAGAACACCCAGGTATAAAGACAACACATATACATATCCATGAACTAAAAGCATGCACACACAGACACATATTAGTCACAGTTCCTCTGTCATATTGCAAGCTCTTAAAGTATTTTGTGGGGAATAAACTTTTATTCTCTCATTAAAACACTACCTCAGTATAGTTTTCAGACTGAAGAAAAAAAAATTGGCTGTGGTAATTGAATGAAAATGGCACAATGCTGGCAACACGAGGACCTTAACACCTCATTGATGGAACATGTGGCAGAACATCACTCTTCTCTGGGGTTAAATGTTTGTTTCAATGAGACTCTTCACAGTTTTAATGAAGACTCTTTCCAGTGAGGGAAACATTTCTATCTCCCTTTATGGTGTGGACACACAATTAGAGAGACCTAAACCTTTCCTTTCCCCTTACCCACTCACAATCTTCTCTCCGATAAAATCTTAATTAAAACTGAAATTCTAACGTCTAAGTTTGGCTTCCAGGAACAAATGAGGGTGCTTCGAGTCAGTCCGTTCTTTAGTGAATGCCTGATTCAATGGCTCTTCCTGGCAGGTGTTAGGCCTCTGATTGGTTGTAATTGAGCAAAAGAGGCAGTCTCACCCTGTCCCTCTATACAGTCTAATTGTTAATGATTATTAATGAATTGGAATCAACTATATCTATGGTTTTGACCAGCTGGAGTATGGCATTGCTATAAAACATATTCTTTTTCTATACATTGCCATTCAGTAAATGCCTCTTTAGAGTATGGATATCTGTTCTGGGGAGTCAAAGTTAGTAACAGTGTTGGGTTGAGATTTTAGGACTTTGGTTAATCTGCCCTTTAAATGCACCAGGAGAAACTTTAAATGCATCAGATTAGTATTGACAACATTAGCATTTGCAGATCCCAGAGAACCTTTGCAGAATCTCTGACTCACCAGCTATGATCTGTCTGAATGTGCTGTATCTCTACACACAAACATACCAAAGTTCACTTAACCTCCAAAGCATTAATATTGTCCCACACTGGACAACTTTCAGAGTGAATTTTAGACTGGTGAATCAGGTGTGTATGTCGTGCGATGATCCATTTAGTGTTCTGTAATGTAATGCGTTTGACAGTATAAATGATTTTCCAGACTGGAATAAATGTATTGTGTCCACCTACTTGTACAGTCTCTTAAATAAAACAAAAACAAAAACAAAAACAAAAAAAAAAACAACAAAAAAAAACAATCGAACAAAAAAAAAAAAAAAAGTGGAACTTTTTCCCCCTGAAAGAGAACACTCCTACCGTGGAGAATGACCAAACACTCATATAGTGAATCAGCAACGCCACTTTAATAAATTCATTATCATTTTATTAAAAATGTCCAAGGTGGCTCCCGAAAAATCGTACAGAGTTTAGTTATTTTTCACACATTTCATATTTGCATATTTAATAAGAGTACACCCTTACTGTTAAACATCAATCGGGGTGGTTGGATTTCGGGGATGAGCCCCTAATAACCCTCTGCTACCCTCAATGTATCTGCACCTCCCAGCTTCTCCACCTTTAAGAGACAGACGTGGTAATTGTGAAAGAGTGCTGGGGTGACAAAGTTTGTGTGTGTGTGTGTTTGTGAGAGAGAGAGAGACAGAGAGAGAGAGAGAGAGAGAGAGAGAGAGAGAGAGGAGGAGGAAAAAGAAGAAGGACAGTCCTAAATATGAAGGCATCGTACACTGTGAACTCTGTGCTAATGGAGGTACTTTCCAAACAACAGATGAATAAGGAATACAGAAATGGAGAGCCATAGATGGAACATTAAGCCAGAGATAGAAACGATGGCAGCGTTTTTTTGGCAGAACAAGCAAGTGGGCTGAAAACAGAAAAGGACACATCTCCCAACATTAATCATTTTTCATCATCCTTTGATGTGGAGGGAATTGAAACTCCTGTGAGAACGGAGATGGAGTCTTACAGATCCCCTTTTTAAAACAAATATGCACACTACAAACACACACTACAAACACACACACACACACTCTCACACACACACACACACACACACACACACACACACACACACACACACACACACACACACACACCAGAACTGTGGCTTTCTATTTTCTAACCTTTGTTTTGATCTCCCAATTTTTCTTCATGTGCTGACGCCAGAGAGAAGACAGAGAGATGATGACCACACAGAGTCACCGTGTCATTGGTCAGACTGAGGAGTCATTTTCAGGCCCTTATTGGATGAGATTGTGACTGTGACTGAGTATTGAGAGGAGAACTGTGACAAATCTGTGTCACCTGTCGACAATCACTCACACTACCCAGCACAGTAAACAATGGCTAGAGTGTTACTGAGGATTGCTCAAAATCTTTTCTTCCTGAGCTTTGACGGAGGAATGTGATGGTTTGTCAAGTCTGTCCTCTCAATGTTTCTCTCTCTCTCTTTCTCTGTTTCTCTTTGTTCCAGGTATGCTGTGAGGTCAAGGCAGAGTTGTTCTCTTATAGCATTTTTAAAGTTCCAAGACCAGTTATTACTGAAGTAACAAAGTTAATATTTTTATTTGTTTTCAACTTCAAATATTTTCATGAATTAGGATGTTCACATTTAGAAAATTTTAGATTACAAAAACAAGTACCTGCTAAAAACAGTGAAGCATCACATTGGGGAAACATCAGTAATAACAGACAAGGAAAGACACCTCCAAGTCATTACCATCATTGGCCACTAAGTAAGTAATTATGTATCACATCTGAATAGTCAATAATTTAATGAGGCAAAAAGAAAAGAAAAGAAAACAAATCAAAACATTAATTTGCAGTGATGGCAAATATGAAATATGTTGGCTGAAAAGAAAACAGATGAAGAGTAGCTACAGCTTGTGACTCTGGAGGTTCTTTTCCTCTGAGAGAGAGAGCGAGAGAGAGAGAGAGAGAGAGAGAGAGAGAGAGGATACCTTAGTAAGTAAGTAAGGATACCTTTAGTGTGTAGGAATGAGGTACTCAGAGGTCCTTGTGCACTCCGTCAGCACATATGAGTCTTATTGAAATCTCTGGTCTTCGTTTATGAAGGCTGGCAGCAGTACAGCTGATGAATGGCAGCACAGAGTGGGCTGGACACTTCCATTTAACAAAGGGGAGGTCTGCTGTCAAGCCGCAGTAAGAGACAGATCAGCCTGAGACAGGGAGCAATAGGAGAAAGATCACAGGCCACATAAGGCCTTTAAAAACCAACCACAAAACACAGGCACAGAGTGAACTCAGCATTTAAGACCATCAGTCCCCTGCTTTTCAGTCATTGTTAGAGGATTTCATGTGTTAAATGACTGTGGTGTCTTAATTCCTGTATGGGTTTAAAACATGAAAGGCTGAACACAGGCCCTGTGTCCTGTGATGGTGGACTGACTGAGGAAAGTAGAGCTGGACTCAATGCCTGGACCAATCAGCTCTTACCACAGAGGATGAGCGGAAAAACAGGGAGAAATAAATTATGTTCTTCATTAAGCTTTTCTTCAAAAGAAATGCAAACAGAGAGGATTCATTCATTTTGAATGTGTGTGTGTGTGTGTGTGTGTGTGTGTGTGTGTGTGTGTGTGTGTGTGTGCATCTGCGCAAGCAGATGAGGTTGGGCATTTGTTTGAAGAACAAATAGAATAAAAATCAGTGAGATCCGAGCAGGCCTCCGTTACTACCTAAAAATGACGTCGGAGTGCATGTTTTAAACCGCATGGTTTATATCTGCTAGAATACCTTTTAGGCTGTAGGAAAGTCATTGTGATTGATTTAAAGGACCATAGATCTCTTTCTCTCAAATCTGCCAATAAAGATTTCTTACAGAGTTATGTGTAAATAACTCATGTCAAATAACCAGATGGGGACTTTTCACGTTGCATAGAGATCCAACAGAAGAATACAGTGGTCTGTGCAGTCTGTAGAGGATGAGGTTTCACTTTGAATCCGTTCCATTACGGAGCATATTTAGGCATCGAAAACATGTGTTTAGTTCTTTATGATGGACTGCAGTTCAGGGATGCTGCAATAAAGAAGAATTACAAGCACTTGCCCTTAATGGAGAGAAGGTAGGCCTTCATGTTTGTTGGTCCTGGTTTAGGAAGCCATAGGCCATGTTCACTGGGTAGTGATTAAAAGTGTTTTTTCATCTTCGTTATTGTAGTCTGGTTTGGATACCCAAACTCCTATGAAAGACGACAACTGGAAAGAGGGTTCGACAGAGCATCCAAAATATCTGCCTCTCTTTACACATTTCTTCATCATAACAAAGCTTCAAAGCCAAACCCAGGTCTTCATACCAAGTAAAAATAACTGCTGATCTATTCAGTATACATTACGACTGATAACGGGCATTTGAGAGAACAGCTATCAGACATTCATCTCTCATTCGTAATGGACAGGCTTTGAGAAATGTCCTATGTTAGTCTCTCTCTCCCTCATCTTTTTTTTTTCTCTCTATCATCATCTCTCTTTTTGAGTTCCCTCATTCCCTTCCCTATAGACCCAGCTGCCACTTCTCAACACAAGATCATTTGTTTCAGGCCAGTGGTGTAAAAGACGTTTAAAAGTACAAACTGTACAATAGTGCAGACAGTGTAACTCAACATAATTCCGCAGAGGACCAGCAGCGTCATCACTAACGCGCAGCAGAAGACTTCGGTTGTTTTAGATTTCCCCGTCAACAAACTGACAAGCAGTCAACGCAACAGAGGCAGTGAGACATTCAAGACCACTGCAACACAATCCATCTCCTTCTCCTGTGCACCCTCTCTCTCTCTCCCTCTCTCTCTCTCTCTTTCACACTCAATAGCCAGACACTTGTTTGAATTTGAGCTGTTAGGCCACGTAAATGCTTAGAGAACATGTCTGAATGTGTTACATATGTAGAAAACAGATTGTTTTGCACATTAAATTAAGAAAGAAGGAGGGAGAATGAGTGAGCGAGCGAGCGAGCGAGCGAGTGAGTGTGTGTGTGTGTGTGTGTGAAAGAGAGAAAGGGAGTGCTTTTGTCTCCGGCAGAGCCCAGGCTCAGCAGTCTGTGGAGCAAAAGGTGCTGTTCTCTTCTTTAAACACACAGGAGCCTGAGGTTCGTACTCTGGTGGAGCCAGACAGCGAATGTGAGGCTGTTGTGGCTATTATTTTAGATATTGAGGTCACGTCTGCTCTCTTTTCCTTCAGAACAGAACATTAGAGGGTGCTTGTTGCACACTGCATGCTTTGTTCATACAGTATCGCTATTTAGATGGTCTGAAGAACAGATGCTGACAGGACAGAGAAAAATGATATCTGTTATTTTCTGTGCTCTCATGACTACCTGATGGACAGAGTTGGAGATAGAGTTGACAGTCATTCTCATGTCTACCTGATGGGCAGAGTTGGAGATAGAGTTAACAGGAGAACTGCAGTGTTATTTTCCATATCCTGTCTCAGCTCCTGAAATATCAAAGGTGAGGATCAGCAGCACAGTCTATTAGCTTCTAATTATAATTCACCAACGGATTCTCTATCAGCCTCAAAGGCCCTTTGAGAAATAGCCTGTCAGGCAATGCACACACACACACACACACACACACACACACACACACACACTCAGAGGCACAGGCACACACACATTCTCAAATGTATAGCTTAAGCTACAGTGAGAAACATTTAATTAAACACTTCCATTGATTGCAGTCATTTTCCCCTCAATGCCATGGGCCTTGGAGACAACCTGCTCTCCTCTTCTGCCTTTAAATATGTACACCCGCCTCTCCGCTTACAAAGCGCTCTCTCTTTCTCTCTCTCTCTCTCTCTCTCTCTCTCTCTCTCTCTTTCTCTCTCTCTCTCTCTCTCTCTCTCTTTCTCTAACAATAAAATTGTCATTGAATGTAATGCAATGTTGAAATAAACTAAAACAGTCTTGTTCTTGTTCTTGTTTTTGTTATTCATTCTTTCATCATGACTCTACTTTAGGTGGGTTGTTGTCCCTCTGGATCTCAGAGTTCCTACCAGTCTTCTGTAGATCTTGAGAAGGATGTGTCCATCCCCGAGCAGCACTGCCTGATGAGAGCTGCTGCCTTGTGTGTTTCAGGCAGGGATTTTAGGTTTTTGTTTAGATGCAGGGAATGGCTACCGAGCGCTCTGATGACTACAGGGATGACTTGGGCCTCCCAACTTTTGCACTTAAAGGGGCATTTGCTGATTTTCTCTTGCTCCTTGGTTGCTCCTTGGTTGTGATGCTGATGGTCGTCACTGTTCTGGTTTCCATGTTGATCACATTGACATCTGGTTGCCTTGTGGTTATCTACCTGTCCATTTTGATTTCCGTGTTCCGCTGGATTTCTACCCCATCATCCTCAGTCATAGTTCCAGGCGTGGGTCCTGATGTTCTGGGATCTGGTAGCGCCAGTGCTAAAACACCATTGTGCCTCTTCAAGTACTCTGTGCTGGTAGTCTTTTGGCATGTTTCTTGCTGTTCAGTGCCTGATCTTGGGTCAGAGTGGTAAACAGTCCATGGTGGTTCTCTCGGTGCAGTTATGGTTCTGTCCATTGTGAGCTGGTCTTTTGTCCCTCTGCTTCCAGGTCTTGCTCCTCTCTGCTCATGGGTGAGATGGTTCTTCCTTCACTCAGTAATATTGCTCAGTAATGCTGACAGGTATATTCACCATTAAAAACCATGACCTGCACTTTGAAAAGCATCTTAAATTATTCATTTCGATTTCTTACTCAAAGAATTTTTTTCTTTTTCTTTTCTTTCTTTCTTTTTTTCCTTCCGTTCATATAAGGTGGAAGTCTAGAGAGAAGAGAACAGATGAACTTAATTAACTGCAATTTAAATAATTCCCTTGACCCTTTGAATCCACCTGCAGAATTCATTCTGAGCCAAAGCTGATTAATATTTTGATCATATTCCCTGGGGGAGACAACCAGTAATTTCGCTGAGATCTTAAATGTCACACAGTGGTCTGGGGCAAAGTCACTGCCATCTGCTTCCATCAACAACGAGAAGCTAGTGATGAAAAATGATATTAAAAATATGAAAAATTTTCAAATACATGCCACGCAAATAAGTTTTCTGAAACTCTTTAAGAAAAACATAATAAAATCCATTCCAATAAATATATAATCAAAGCAGACATCTTTTGCTTTCATCCAGTGGATATACTGTAGTTTATACCTCACAAACTGGGCTATCAGTAAAATCTTATGAAGTCTATGTGACCCGCTTTGGTCCTGCAAAATTTTTTATATCTAAATTTCTTGTTATTACCACACACCTACACACGTACAGACTTGAAAACATTCTTTCCATCAGTGGCCCTTTCTCAGAGTGCAGGGCAGAATTATACATTTGGGATTTAATTGCATACCTGTGGCTGACTGCAGCCAGATGTTCATATAAAAGACAACTGTCTGTAGTTTGTTTTTGGGAGGGGGCTGGTCCCTTTCCATCTACTACTCATTGGCCAGTCATTCACTGTCAGGCCTCTTATAGCAGGTAGAATTAAATGAGTACTGCTTTCCCCCAAGAGTCCTAAATTACTTACCATACCAGGAGACTTATACAATGGAAACATAAGTGACTGGCCCCAAATGTGACATATAGAGTGTGTGTAAAGCCCAGTGTTGGATCAGAGGAAGATAAAATGGGTGTTTCAAACTGGGACACAATAAGGGAAAATCTCCTGAAACTTCTGCATTCATAAAACATTGAGTCACTGCACCTTCCAAGATCTATACTTATGATTTTGTTATTACTTAGATGCTTTCATGTCATCGTTCACTGGATGCCTGAACTAAAACATAGAATTATGCTAAAGAGAAACAAATGACTGACATAGGACAAAGATGGATTTTTTTGCGGGATGCATTTTGACATTAAGGGAAGGTTATATCATTATGTGGGGTTGTGAGAAAAGCAGTGTTTCAGATGCAGTCTCACCTGGGATACCTCTAAACTGGTATCACTTTTTCCTCTGGTAATGTGCTGACCAAACATTTTGTGAACACATCCATTTTAGTGCAGTTTTGGCAAGAGAGGGTACATGACGTGTGTAACATCTGAAAAAAGCATATTATCATTACATGAATAAAACGTTCAAATGTTCCTTCTTTGCGACGTTGGGTGGAACAGACTGAAAAAAAGGAAATATGAATAAAATGAAAACATTCAGATTCACAAAACAGGTTCACGGCTGTCTCAATACACCTCACCTCTGAACGAGAAAAGACAAACTGGTAGGCCAGCATTACAAGACTGATTTTACTCAGAGAGGAAACAGCTCATTCTGACTGATTTCTGAATAACATTAAATAATCAGCGGTTCTCTTTCATAGGAAGAAAAAAGGAGGGGGGGGGGGTAGAAGGGACTAAGATGAGGAGCACAGATAAAAGGACTGTCTGCTCCACAGATAAGATCACAGGAGGAGTTCATATGATTCACCTCTAGAGAATAAAAGATCTCATGAGATGTAGAACCAGAGTTAAATTAAAGTACAATGAAGAGATAAATTAAGTTTAATGAATGATAACAGCTTTGTAGGAGTACATGTGTCATGAGACTCGTCAGTTTCATAGAAGCTTCTTGATATGTCACAGGATAACTCTGTCTATGCAAACTGGGGGTCCTGGTTTTTTTGTTTTCCATTTATCACTTTCACAAATTCAATCAAGTTATAGTATTGATTCTTGGAGCCACAAACAGGCCCTCTAGTGTAAAAAGCTACTTCTTGCAAAAATCAGACCTATAAATAGCAAACTGTACAAGTTAAATCATTCATTACAACTTTTATCATGACAGGCCAAAATGATCGAACCATTCATCAATAAATGAATCAGATAATTTCCTTTGAGTGTTGGGGATATGCTGGAATGGTCTTTGCTCTGCTCACTTTCAGAAAAATTGAAAATAGTGGATGTTGCCGGCGTGAGCCACCCTTAGCCGACCAAAAACCTCCAGCATGGGGCAGAGCAGAGGTTCTCTGTAGCATCCATCAGATCCTCCAGGTGCTCCTCCTCCAGTTCACTCTGGAAGAACCTGCTGTGATTGGAGCTGGGAAGCTTTATATGAACGCTCCCCAGTGAGACAGAATTAGTATCTGGAGTTCAACAGCTGTCCAGACGCCATACAGAAAAAAATGAACACTTCATGGCATGTATATTGTCATAACAGATATGTTTAGCAATCCATATGTGCTGCCTTTGGAGGAATGTAAAACTGGTAACTGGTAATTAAATATCACCAGACTGAATCTCGTCATCACTGTTTAACTATTATAACCACATCAGTGCGATTAACAACTGTAAAGTAATTAACGTAATTAATTCTTGATGTCTTACCTGGATGATGAGATGTTTCTGAGGGTCTCTGGCCATCCTGCAGAATTCTGCTCCCAGCTCCTTCATCCCGAGCCTGCTGTCAACTTTGAATACACTTGAAAAGACTTAAGACACAGTAGAGCAGTGTAAGTCACAAAAGAGGACTATCTGTCAAAGCAACATAGGGGAACACACAGCTTGCATTCTCATGACCTTGTCTTACACATACCCTTACGAAGCAAAATACAAGCAACAGGTTTACATACGCTCTTCCTAACCCTAACCTTAACACTGGCACAATGGCAAATGACAACTTCACAGTGCTGGGAGAAAAGTTACTGCAGCGTGCAGTTAAAATGTCAGAGTTGAATACGGTCTCATTTGGTTCTTTGGCACTTGGAGCTGTGTTCATTCTGAACTGTGACATTTTGAAGGTGAGAATAAACAAAATAACCGAACATTTAAACAGAGCAACATTAATCTGTTGCACTGTGGGAATTAGTATGCAGTCATCCCTTGCGACACTCTTCTCATCACAATTAATGTCCACTTGAGTTACACTCTAATGTATTATCTAAATGAGCAGTAATCAGAATTAGAGTGAATTAGAATGAATGTCTCCAATCAATGTCATTTACTGAGTCTCATTTACTGAGAACACAACACTGAGACAGAATGAACTTCTAATTCCATTCTTCGTCCTATGACACTGACATACTTCCTGCAGTGGCTGCATTCGAAGACGATTCTTACAGGCATCTGAAATATATTACGCTTATTAACATGTTATTACAATATTATTATAATGTTATCACACACGTTCTGGAAGGGAATTTGTACAGTTCAGTTAGTATTAGTGTTGATTTAACCAAAGCGTTAGAAGACACATGCTTGAATGTCAAGTTAATTGATTAAATCTGAAGACCAGTAAATATCAAGTTGGAACAAACAAAAATACATTGATAATGTACTTAACTCAATTTTATTTTTGAAAGCTGAGCAGAGTTAAAATATCATTACAGAGCAGCAAAAACAAAAGCAAACTGGCCAAATTAAAAGTATTGACTAACTTACAGCATTCAAGAAATCAGGAAAATCAGGAGTGAAAATCCAAACAGAAAAACCTCAGAACACTTTTGACTGAGTAATCTTAAATCAGGAAACCCTTTGGTTCAAAATGTTCGATTTTATGAGGCATCCAGACACTTTTGATCCTCTGTCTGCGCACTTTTCTGAGAGAGGTGTTTGTTAATGTGTTAGACAATGTATGTATGCATCACTGTCACATATGGGTTTTGGGAAGGAAATACTTAGTTTGCCTCATTCCAAAGCAACTTAATGAGAAAGCAAGTATTTGTCCTGGAGTGGTGAAGGACTGTGTTCCATGTTCCTTACACTGTCCTTGCCCACTTCACCAGCATGCAGCAGCTGTCCCAGCTCACAGTTTGTGATCTTGAAGTGGTTGGGAGACTTCATAAGAGCAATACCAGCAGCTATGTCCCTGAGAGCCAGGCTCCTGTTCAGTAGGTACAACACTCTATGTGACTGACCAGTCAAGTATTGCCACTGCCATGAACTATCTCACCTGATTCCCTCCCCAAAGACAGACTGGCACTCAATGTGACACATAATCAGGATGTAGATGGTGTTCTATAGGAGGGGCTCAGACACCTCCCTGGACCTCTATGTCACATTTACTCCCATCCAGTGTCCCAGGGTAACCATGACGACACCCCTCACCAGCCTCCTCTCTTGGTCTTCTCACTTTGATTTATGGCTTTATGTTAATCACACATTAAAATGCAATTACCTGAGATTTAAGAAGGAAAGAAAAAAAAGCATGAAGAGGAACATGAGAGAAGGCGAATGCCGTGAATGCTATTAATATGTTTAGAGGTTAGAACTAATAAGTGTGGGTGGCAAAGCATTTTGAGGGACACAAGTGCTAATATCCTGTTTATGTTTCTGTGCGTTTGGTTATATTTTGTAACTGTGATGCCTTTTTTATGAATTCTGCTTGAAATTATTTGTGAATATGTTTGTGTATACGTGCTCTGTGGAGTCAAAGATTGCATGTCTGCCTTTCTGTTTGATGCTAACACATGGGTAGAAAACTTCATTAATGTGTATTTTAGACAGACTAATAGTTGTGGTGAGGCAACGAAGCAGAGAACATCAAACTTATACCCATGCAATTTCATCAATTTTCAAGGCAATTAGGCTTCATGAAATACTGATGCATACAAATGTTGCTTTACATGCCTCAGTAAACAAAGACACGTGGAGACAAGAGCTGGTGCCGCAGAGAATGCAGAAAAAAAGCAAGACTGAAGGAGGGAAAGAGAGAGAGAGACAGAGAGAGAGAGCTGATGTAGATTTAAAATGACAGGGCCCTGCCTGTAGTCAGACAATAGGAACCAAACCCCAATCTGACAATGACAGGTGATGGCCATGTGAAACTTTTTTTGATGGAAAAGGAAGTTTCACTGGTTTTTAGATGCATGTATCTATGGGGCTCATTAACAAAGCCAAGTGAAATGCAATATCTGCAAAACGTGTCATATTCCAACGATTTCCAATCAGAGAGACAAATGTAAGTAACCAATATTTGGTACGCAACAAAGGTCTGGCCTTCCTGTCATTGAGCTCACCTTTTCAATCTGCTCCCTCAAAAAAAACAAACAAAAAAAAAAAAAATGAAAATATCACTAAAGATTAAAAAAAGAAGAGTAAATATGAGTACTGTGAGGAGATACAAAGAAAGTGTATAAAGGTACAGTAAATATAATCAATGTGCATAAAATACTGCAGATTAGTTGAATTAATAAATTCAAAGCAATGTAAAGAGGCAGTCAATAAACATGATGAGATCAATACTGGATTTATCTGCTATGTCAAGCTTGGTGGGTCAAGAATTTGGGATTATTATCCTTCATTAGGCCGTTTTCATGTATTCCACAATGCTGGCAACTCTGCAGTTCTGTAAGCTGAAAGTAAGCTCTCTCTGTAAGCACAGTAAAGTAAGCACACTCTCTGATAGTTAAGCTACATCACTTTTAAGTCACAGGGTAAACAATGTGTGACACCTGAGAATGAATAAAATGATAGTTTAATGTGAGTGCAACAACCTTTTTATGAGTCAAAGTTTACATTTTCAGTTTATCTTGGGTAACAACAGAATTTTTATTTACCAAAGCAAAACAAACTTTAAACAAACTAAATATTTATGTCCGTTGAAATATGTGAAATAAATACCAGGCATTGTGTGAGACTAATATATATAAACATCCATGTTCAATGCAGTTTGTAGCATTTGTGTGATGCGGAGGAGAGACTGTGTAGCTTGACAGATGTTTTTTTCCTGCCTCCATTACCACTGATGTTTTTTCGAAATCTCAAACTCGAGTTCTAATGAGCTCCTGTTTGTGGATGCGCACTCGTGTGCATGTGTGTGTATGAGAGAGAGAGAGAGAAAGAGTGAAGTGAATGACTGAAAAGGAGGAATATCCTTAATATTATCCTTAAAATTTAAATTAGGGTAACAGTGAAACTACTATGAGGATGACATGAAAAAAAACAAACAAACAAAAAAGACCCAGCTGCTGCATTAGATACCTAGCTCACTGTGCTGCCTGTGTCTTACCATACAAACCATCACACCATATTGTTTTAGCCTAGTCATGTAGTCACACCCACCCAGCATGTAGCGCCAAACCTCCACCCATGACACTGGACCAGAAGCATGTGCCTACTCCAAAGGCTAGATTTATACACATTCTTGTGTTTGTCCAGTTTGATTCAGTGCTGGGTTGTTGAAATAGCCTAAATTGGGTTATTTTTAATACAGCTTTCTTTAGTGTACAAGAACACAAAACTGTAAAAATGAATCTTTCCCATGGAAACAAACAAAACCAGAGGATGGTTTGGCCTGAGCCTATTAGAATTTATATAACTAAGCAGTTCTGGTCTGTGGTGCTGATTAATATTTAAAAAAAAAAAAAAAAACTCTCCCCCACACTCCACAGAGGATCATTGAGGTGCACAGTCTGAAGGAGCTCCTCTTGTTTAGCATGCTCTCATGTGTGGCTGTTTAGCATACTGGTCCAGAGAGCAGGTTCAGAGGTTGGTGAGAGAGAGAGGGGGGGGGGAGGCCTTTGTACAGTCCCAGTTGTCTAACTGCTTTTGTGCATGTTTAGCAGACGTTAAAGCTTCTCTGGACCAGAAGAGGTGAGAGATTCCCTCAGTGCCCTATTACAACACTTTCCTTCCTTAGAGTGGGGGGAGGGAGAGAGAGAGAGAGAGAGAGGGAGAGAGAGAGAGAGAGAGAGAGAGAGGGAGGGAGAGGGAGAGAGAGAGAGAGAGAGAGAGCAGTGATTAAATTAATGTGAGAACAGTGGGTTAATTAAGCCCAGATGCATACTGTAGGTGGAGCTGAAGTTTTGGTAGAAGAGTAGAGTTCCTAGGGAGGGAGGGAGAGGGCGGACTTTGAACTGATTGATATGAGTGACGAGGAAATGGCTACTCATATGCTACCTCGGAAATTGATGGACAGGAGCCCCAAGAGTGTTGTTTTTGAATTCTTTTGCTGAAATCTCATTTTACACTTTAATTAGTCCGATATGTATTTATTTGAAGTTCAGAAGTAAAATAATGTAATATAAGAAAACATAGCGGAATTTTACTGATATGCATTTTATGTAAGTTATACAATACAAATGAGCCGCTCAATGTGAATAAGAGAATTCAAGGTCAGACAGCCTGTTCAGTGCATATTTCCTTCACCTCTCATGCCAGTTTACCTCGGACCCATTCTAACCCATATACACAGAGCAACTGAGCTCTCATTCTGGTCAGCATTCACAATGGTGCCAAATATCCTCTATAAAAACTAGCAAACTTCATTTAGCTTAACAAGTTTATGCTACATAAACCCCAAAATGATGGTGCTCTGATAAGAGAGCATTCGTTTGAGAAGTAAGCAAAATGCTTTTGTTTTCAGCAGCCGATTTGGGAAGGCCAGGAGTGAGTTGACTCATAAACAACAAACAGCCTCAGAGGAATCTCAGGAAAGGTGGTGTGTGCTGACTTGTCAATCTGTTTCTTCGTCCATTAAACATGCTGCACCTCTAACTCTTCCATTCTTGGGATGTTAGCTTTATTTCTCTTTAGTGAAGTTTCCTGAGCTAGTCACATTTTTTGTTGTTGTTGTTGTTATTGTTGTTTAAGCACAAAACAGCCCTCACTCTGTTAAGAAGATATAGTATAGGCGTGGCTGCAAGGTCTGTGTGAAGTCCTCCACGGGCAGGATGTATAGGAAACATGGGTGAGGATAATCTGGCTGTGCAGGACATTGCAATGGGAATATACATGTTCTCACATGATCTGTGAGAGTGTTTTCAGATGAGACGACGCACTGGATGAAAGTGGAGATTTGTCCTCTGTTAACTTTGTAACTGCGGGCAGGTCGGTTGTCTAAATATGGGAAAAAAAACATGTGATGCCATTTCTAGAAAGTGACACTAACAATTGATCAAAAAACAGAACAATGTAAATTTATTGTTAGCTATAGCAAGTGTGTTGTTACTCTAGCTTGATTTGTTAAACTTGAAGATAACTGCTTCCCTGAATGTAGATCCATAAACTGAAAAATGTGATGTGTAATGTCCAAGGAGATAAAGGTTTGAGGATACAAGTCCAGCACTTCATCATCTGAGCTGATATTTACTTCAGCTCCTCACGGTTAGGGATGACCAGGTTTTGACCCAGGAGTCTGGACAGCCGTGAAGGGGAGAGGAGGGACGCCTCCCCACTGTTATTGAACCTCCTTACGCCTCACCCTCTCAAATGTCAGTGCTCAGACAATAAAATATTACCTCTGCTGAATTTACATGAATAAATGTCAATAGTCTTGCTCACTGTGGTTGAACAAGATGATGGTACTTTTAAAGAGGAACAAAGATTCCCATCACAAATGTACTATGAGAGCACGAGTCTGTTTGTCTGCTGTACTGGACAAGCATACAGGGCAAATACATACATACATACATACATACTTAATTCTACACTCTGTAAACATGACTAGAATGTAAAATCACTAAACAGAAAGAGAGAATTAAGAAAAATGAGAACTGAAGGTTACTCAGACTGTAATGCATTACTCAATATATTTGCACATATATTTGCTAATTGTTTGTAAATGCTTCAGGCATTATTTTACTGTTGCTATGGGAATATCATATTTTCACAGCTGAAAAACAATGCTCTGTGATTTGTAAACGTGTAATATATAAATATATAAGACTTGATATTGCCCAGGGCAAATCTCTGGGCACCATATGGCCGACTGTTATTACAATCATTTGGATGCGACTTTAACCAATTTGCCTTCAGTTTGGAGAGAATTTTAATATATTTGTTCCTTCAAGATGACAAATTTTGGATTTATTTCACAATATAACAATAGCTTTATCGTCATGGACATGGACAAATGAATCATTGAGCTTTAAAGCACAAGTGTCAGGCACCAGGCCTCCAGGACAACAGTGTGTACAGGTATTTAACCATGCACCTCAGCATATCATTTCACCAATTAGTTATCCTCATTAGTTCTGGAGGTGAGGTAATGAGTCAAATCAGGTGATGTAGTTTGAATGGCTTGAGCAAATATCTGCAGATGCAGAGAACTATAGTCTGACACCATAGCATCAGCAAAAATATGAGGAAACCTTGTAGACCCTCTTTGTATCATTATGGATTTTTTTTTTAATAGCTTATGACAGTATGTCAACAATGGATGTAGATGTTTCGTGCATGGCTAAATATGTTCCAGTAGTTTTTGTTGTTGTTGTTTTTCTTTTTCTTTTTTTTTTTTTCTTATGATCTGGCTTATATGCATTGACAGAGCTTACACACGGTAAATTCAGATAAATTCAGTGGATTAAAATTGGTTATTACTATATTGGGCATTGCATATGTTGGGAAAAGCCAGCTACCTTCCTAAAAGTCAAAAAAAAAAAAACTACAAGAGTATTTGATCAATGGGCTAGCTGGCTAGAATAGAGGTGAACCCATGATACCATGAAAATATATTTCCCTTTGACCTTTCGTCAAACTGTCTTGTAAAAGGCCATGAATATGTGTATAGATGTGATTAAATCAAGAGTTTATGAATGCCCAACGACTCGATACGCTTGATACGCTCCGCTGTGTTTTTAAACTGAGTGAAGAGGAAGTGAGTCAGAGCCTGTGAATTCCACAGCTCCTGGTTTTCCAATGCAAATGTCTCTAAATCATTCATAACCTCAGAGTGTCTGTGGTGCCGAGGGAAAAACCTGCAGCTGTTCGGATTGGCCCGTTCTACCCTGATCTGTGCGTGTGACAACACAACTCTTCATCATGACGAGACCCATCCAATCAGGCTGTCACAGTATCCCCAAAATCTCAGCCGTACTCTGGCGTTAATGCGGCTCATACTTAGAAGTAATAGATAGTACTGGAGCTTAATCATCGTGTATTAGCCGCTGTGTACCATCGTGTACTATCCTACTATTTTCTCTCAGTGTCTGGTGGAGAAAATCACTAGTGTTCGGGTTTTTCATGTCACAAGAGTGGTTTAGTGAGTATCTAAAATGACTGTGAAATAATCAACAGGTGTTGAAAGCTGGGTAAGAATTTACTCAAAAGCTGCAACATGGGTTTCCAGAGAAGAAAACACACAGAATTTGTTTGGTGGTGAATCAGCAAGGACAAGGAATGTATTCAAAAATTTCAGATTGAACAGGATTCCTGCGACAACGCCTACATTTGCGACAGTCGTAAACTTGTAGTGTGTGTGTGTGTGTGTGTGTGTGTTTGTGTGTTTCTATATGAGATAGACAGAGAAAATGAGAGAGAGGAAGAGACAGAGTGAGAACTCCATTTCCATTTTTTCCTTTGATAAATCAGAAAACACTTTCAACCTAATTAGCTAATTATTCCATTTATAATCCATACTGCTCTGGATTTATTTAAAGAAACAGTCTGTGTGGATGAAAAAGAGAGAAGGAGCGCAGACTCCATGTCCTTATTCACAGCTGCTAGCTTAACCTGCAAGGTGATATATAAACTATTATAAACTTTTTCTTTCAGATATATATATATATATATATATATATATATATATATATATATATATATATATATAAAGTAAAAAGTCAAACTTCCAGCAGTTAATCAGCTTTAAGTTTGTCATCCTTTCTGTAAATCTAATTTCATTTTCATTATAAGGTCATTATTCCTCTGTGGTAGCAGCTCTGAAACCTCATGAGGTGTTGCTCCATGCCAAGCTGACACTACACTAACCACTGGCAGCATGTACCTGCCCATGGTGGAGGATTTCTGGATAGGGAATGGACAAGGCTGTTTGGTTTGGCTGCTGTGGTTTCCTCTTCCCTAGACTTGATTAATCTGCATCGTTAAATCAATGCCCAAACCGCCCAATGATAAAGTATTGCTGCCTGTCTGTACCACTCAGCCAATCAATTCACAGCAGAAAGGTCAGCTGACAGGATCACAGGGCATAGGAATGAGGTTAATACAAAAATACAGAGTGAGAAATATTGTAAGGGGATATATATATATAAAGTGAGGTGCATCTTCACAAATTCAGTTTGTGTTCACTGATGGGCCTCCTTGTCTGCTAATGTTTTTACAAGCTTCCCACTGACAAATAAGTCATTACAATATGATTACTCAGATCTCAAGTTATTTATTTATTTATTGTTCTAGATATGCTCTGAAATGTAACAGTTCCAAACAGCACTGTAGACTTCAGTTTTGAGTCTCTTAAACTTTTATGTGTGAATTTTGTTTTTCACTTCATCATCAACTTTAACTGAAAGTCTCACATAATCCTACATGAATGACCCTTATTTTCTCATCCATGAAAACTATACACTGATGCTTGACATTTTTCATATTTCTTATTCTTTCCAGAACTTTCCAAAGAGCTGTTCCACTTCACAGATTCTAAACCACTTAAAGTCTTAATCAACTCTTTTTTTTCACTAATTGAAATATGAATAGGCAATGACAGGTGCTGAAAATGTGATGACTTTAATCTGAATTCTTTCTTAAACTGAATGAATAAATTGTACTCATTTAAGTATGAAATAATGCAATACGAGCAGTTTTGTTGACAGTTTGGCTTTTTGTGGATTATGCTTGTAGGTTTTTGTTTTGTTTCAGTTTTAGTGATTTCATGCAGCCTCATGAAAAAAGAGATTGGTAGGTGACAAAAGTGAGCCTTCTCCACTTATATAATTTTCCCATTGATTCTGCACTCACTCCCCCAACTTGCTGACTGTGAAACTTATTCCCTTAGTCCCAAAATGAAGAGTCTTAAAGTCTTGGTGTGAGTAAGATCAGACCTAGCATGTTGCCCTGTGTACAAGAGTGAGGGGCACTGAGGCTTAAAACACCACCTGACTGAGAAAGACAAAGAGTTAGAGTGACTTCAGATACTGAGAGAGAGAGAGAGAGAGAGAGAGAGAGAGAGAGAGAGAGAGAGAGAGAGTGGACTTTTCAGAGATTTCAATCGCACCAATTTCAGGCAATTGCATCTCCTTCAGATAACCCATTTTGATAATATCAAAATTGTACCTTGTTCTGTGTACACATTTCAGGTAATCAAAGAAAAGCATTGCTTTCTATTTTGCTTGTTTCCAAACCAGTTATTTCATGAGAAATAACAAGCTTTTCTTGATTCACTTTTCTTGAGAGACCTGTGTAGTGCTAGTCCAGTGGGGGACACATTGCATTATGGGTAAGTCTGAGTGTTTGCTGCAGTGCCTGTTCATTCTCTCACTGTCTGACTGTGTCTGTCTGTTACTGTGTAAAGTAATGCTTGCATCTGCACAGTCTTCCTTAGAAAATAATGGGAAGACCACGATTAGCTCCACCCCCTAGCTCAAAGAAAGATGGATAATTTCACTCTTCCCACTCCTCCTCCAGTTTTGTGCTTTTAGATTCTCTGTTTAGTGTCTGGATGTGTTATATTTCAGCATGGATAACATGTAGGTGAAAAAAAAAGAGATTACGTATGCAATTAATTTCACACAGCTTGTTCCATAGCAGATTGACTGAGTCTGTTGAATGACTACAAAAACCATCAGCACCAGGTGGTCTCTGAGCTGTTAATGTGTTACAAAATCCATCTATGCACTGCGCATTTTAATTTAAGTCCTGTAGTCTTTTATTTAAGTCCTGTAGTCTCACTACTCTTTACGGCCACTGGGATCTTTAAAGAACCTCGGGGTCAGTCTTACCTGACCTGATTTTGATTTACATAAATGCACACATTTACACACATTATATAAGTTGACAAGTGAGCTCTGTGGAAGTTTGACAAGCCCTTCGTGGACTTTGAGTCAACAGCTCTGATGTGTAAATGACTTCAGCATTCTCAACTTTCTCTCCTTGACTCACATTCACCAAGGGAGAGAGAGAGACAAATGGACAGACAGACAGGGAGGGAGGGAGGGAAGAGAAAGGGAGAAAATGAATAGTGAGATGGAGATGAAGATATTAAAATTTTACTATTTTTACTTAGTCTGCTGAGATCTCTACCTTGCACTGAAATGGGCACACACAGTACTGATAAAGCAGTGGTTTAGTCTAATACTAATTCTCTGCTTGTTTTAGGAGTTGAGAGCAGAGTTGAAGAGGCATTGCCTACATGAGCAGACTTAAGAGAGCTGCGTTAACAGTAAAGGACCTGAGCTTCAGGCTACGAATCAAGAGAGCTGTCCATGGTACTGAACTTTACCAGTCTACTTTCTGCTAATGTCTGCTTGAGAATGTAGCGTGTATAAAGCTGAATCTATTAATACTAAAACTCTTATCTCATCATCAACCTTATTCACATCAAAAGAGAACAAAGTATATGGAAAGACAGAGGAACAAAGTACAGTTCAGTTTATCCCAATGAAACCAAGCCAAATCCGTCTCAGACTAAAAATGACATGCTATTTTTCTCTTTTTCATCTTCTCTCACAAGTCCACACAGACTCATACAAAGAATAAGTCAGTTAATATTCCATTTGAGGTTTTCCCTCTCTGACTCAATCACAGGCTTTAAACACTCCCACCTCATTGTGACTGAAAGCCAAAAATACACAGTTCCCTCTCTCTCTCTCTCTCTCTCTCTCTCTCTCTCACACACACACACACACACACACATACACACATACTACCCCCCCCCCCCCCCCCCCCCCCCCACACACACACATGGCCCCTGTCCGTGCAGAGTTCATTTAAATGGAAGTGGTGTCCACATATGACGTCCTGTCTTCACACTTTTCAGACCACCAGGGTCTCCTTGCTGACAGCTGTATACTGTAGTGATGCTCAATATGAACATTCATCAAATGGGCAATGACAGGACCATCTCACCGTATCTGAACAGAAACAGTGATAAAAACTCTTCATCCATTCCTGCTTCCGTATACCTTAACATGTTGAGGAGAGGTCAGTGCATTGGTAGCTGATCAATAGAGAGCAGATAGAGAATGGCAGTGGACTAACCCAGTCATTCTCTTTCCTTGAAGCAAACTTTAAATGACAAATGCAATATTAAATCTGTGAATATAACATGACACCTTCTGTGGGTAAAGTGAGATTTGAGTTGACCTTCCTGATTTTCCTTTCTGGGTGGTTTCCTACTGGAGACCTTTCACTGGTATTTGTTAGAATTGGAGGTCAGACAGCTGAGTTTTGATTCAGTGCCTTATTTTCTTGTTGTTGTGCTTTTCCTGTCACCATCAGCCAGTTTCTGAATATGGGAGCCGCCCTTCCTAAAGCCACTGTTTGACTATATGGCTCTTTGATGACAAAAATTCCAAAATAACCCTTGGATGACCTCTGATTTCCATCTCTAAAAGTAACAGGGAGCCCTCTGCTTGCTGCTGTCAAATCAAACATAGATAATTATTTGTATTGCCATTATAGCCAAATTCTGCCCGACTAGTTTATGACAGGCATGAAAATCCATCAGTCCCCCCAGAAATGAGGAGAAATCTCATCAGTTTAGAGAGTATACAGTAAAAACCCAGAGAAATTAGAACTATGTTAAAAGAGGGCATTAAAAAATAAATGACTGTTCACCCAAAGTAGTATGTATACTCTCTGCACAGAATTATGCTTTTCTTAAGAAAAAGTCTCTGAAGTCCTTGGTAGTTAATCTATAGCATTACACTCGTAAATTACACCGATGCTAATATACCATATAAAGGATTCCTTCAACACTGACTCAAAATCTTGACAGTCCCTGACAACCTTAGCTTCATAATGATGACTGCATTAAATTGTTCCTAAGAAAAGCATTCCATTCAGAGTTTGTGACAGAACCTGGAAAAAAAATGGAATGCTCACAAAAATTCCATGGTTGCATCTGGTGCATATATATAAAATTCAAAGGATTACTGTTCACTCTGAATTTTCATGGGTCACCCAAATCAGAAATATTTCTTAAGCAGACTTCTTCCTTACTGTAAGCACTGGGATGGCTTGGGAAGATTTTCTCCCTTCGGGATACTGATAAGGTAGCCCGTGCCTCTATCAGTTCAAAACTGCACTACTGCAATTCTTAAATCCTTGAATTTTCCTCAGTGTCTCAAGCCACGTTTTAGCTCACCCGGTATACAGCTAGCTGATGGAATGCTCACTACGGATACACCAGAGATTTCATATTTATATTTTTTCTATTTTCTCTGCATTGGCAATATTAAACATTCCGAAAATGTCCCAAACTGTAAGTAAACATTACTGGCACACTTGTTCCCCAGTGGTCTTGTTCCCTGATATTTGAATGACCTTCTAGATCAGAACAATCCATGTTGCCTGATTTGCTCACAAGTTGGAGGAGGTCATCTGACATTTCTTAAAACTGACTATATGAAACAGTTGAACATTGTCTTATGAAGTACCCAAACTATATATATATATATATATATATATATATATATATATATATATAAATAAAAACTCTTCCAGCAAATCTCAAGACTCTGAATCTTTAAATCTAAGCTAAAGACATACTTTAATCAAGCCTTCAGGTAAATATGCTCAAGCTAGACATTCTATGTTAGTTGATCATGTGGTCAAAGGAGCGAAGTTGAATGGGCCCAGTGACCCAGCCCTCAGGGAAACTAAATTGTCAGTGATTGTCACTTTATTGGTATAATACATATCCATGGGGTGAGATTCCCATAAGGGGGAACTCAGAGTAGCCTCATGCATATGCAGCCATTGTACCTATGCTTTCATAACTAGATCTGCTCCCTCTCTTCTGTTGTAAAGTCCACCTGTCACTCATTCCTAACACCATCCCTCATTTCACTCCTCCTTACATGTCCCTGATACACTCGAGCCCCTGCTGTCTACTCTTTACACAACAAAGGGCCTATGATGGATTTCCTGTTATCTTAATCCTTTATTCCCATGTTAACTAGATCAGATTTCCTTGACAGCAACAGGGGAAATTCTTTCTATGTAGTAGTAATGTTGCCTCAGGCTTGCTCACTGAGGGTGTAAGACATAGTTTTCTGAAAAGACTCTTTGTGTCTTTTGTAGACGCAAGTTAACCAGAAATGTTTATGAAGGGTCAAAGTGTAAAAGAAAAAAAAAAATCCCTCCATTTTTGCCAAAAACAGATGGCTGACAGATTAAACATCAGAGTAAACATCCGCCATAAACAAAACCAAAAGTCTGAGTAAACAAAAAAACAAAAAGAAGCTGATTTAGCTAAACTTGGCCAATAGCCAAACCCTTGAATTGATATGTAAAAAAAAGAAAGGAACAAAAATTTCAGAAGTGCAACTACCACGCTCTGTTTGAAAGTTGGCCGTGCAGATTAGCATCTCTTTTTGACTGACAGTCTGAACGAAGTACTAATGAAAGAGACAGTGAAGGGAGCCATTGATTCTGTTTGCCGCATGCATACTGTCATGCTAATTACACTGAGCGTCACTCAGCAGGGTCAGACCACGGGAGGGAAACACCCCATGGTCTGTCAGAGCCTTCATCAGCCAATCTAATGGCCAATTAGTTACACTTCATTCTCCTCTGTCACGCTCTCCAAATCCATACATGGAAAGGCTCAATATGCAGCTTTGCCAAATAGGAGCTCACCTTTCACATACAGTGTCTACAGATTACAAACCCCAAAGAACGTTTTCTTTAAAACGTACAAGTGTGTGGTGCTTTAGACAGTAAATAAATAAATAAAATGTGAGACTGAGGAATTGTTTTATAGATCATTTGCTAAATTGATTACCAATTCATATCCTCTCAATCTGAACATCTTTTCAGACATTAAACATTTCCTTTAACAACTTGCTCAATCATTTTAGGTCAATAGTTTAGTTGAGTTTCATTCTATAATCATCCCTAATATTTATTTACCCTGGTAAACACATAAATAAATAGATAAATAAATAAATAGTCCTGAAACAATTTAATAAATGCAGAATAATTTATGAATAAACCCTTTGAAGAAAGTACTTCTAAATAGTCTCACAAAGTGCTGAGTATAACATAGTTCATGGAAATGTTCTAGAAAACATCTACCACCAGTGCACTGCCAGTCCAAAACCTCCCTCTTAGATCTGGCCAGATCAGCTATGAAAACAGTATAGTTATCAAAGAAGTGCTTTCAAAGCATAAGAAGATCTTTGAAACAACATCCTCAGAGACCTAAGAATGCACAGAGTGGGTTAATGAGCATTAGAAATATCACAGAGACTGACTTTTGCTCCGTTTTAAAAACATGGCATCAGGAGTAGAGCCAGCATGATCTTGGATGGTCAGGGGTCAATTAAGATGAGTAAAAGGATCACATTTCAGTTTGTGAGATGAATTTGTCTTTCAGTCACCTGAGTCCGTGACAATGACACATGAACAATATGGCAATTACAAAAGCATCATATTGACAGGGGGATACTTCAGGGACATAAAAAATAATTCATATGGATTACCACAGTGAACAAATTTCTACTGTTAGTAGGCTATCAGTAAATAAATATGTGTGTATTATTTATAAGGGAAATAAAAGAGAACTGAACCCAGATAAACAGAAACTATTGTTACAAATTCTTGTTACAAATTTAAAAAAAAAACATACACTGCCTATGTTTTCCACTATGGTTAATGTGTTAATTATTCACTACTTCTGTTGTGTACTTTAACTGTATGTTGTTACTGTAATTACCATTTACCAAAACTTTTTTCTTTTCTGTGGACTGTCTGCAAATTAATGACCTCAACCTGAAACTTTTTGCATCATTGTAACCCCAAACTGTAATTAAAAAAACAAAACAACAACAACAACAACAACAACAACAACAAAACAGTAAATTAATAAAGTGTCATGACCTGGAAGTGAGTCTGGATGCATTCACAGATAAACTTTCTTTATTTAAACATAGTTCAACCAGAGGGATACAGAGTTCAGGAACACATCGGGCACAGGATAGCAAGACTTCAGGACACACAAGAGGGTCTCTGAAACTAAGAGTTTCAGTAGCAATACAGACATCATGTACGGCCAATTCTACACAAAAGAAACAAAGCTACTCCAAGGGTATTTTTACACAAACTGGACAGCAGACTAGATTAACAAAACTGTGTGCAAATACTGATTGAACACTTAACTGATACAGGGAAAAGGCAGTCACTAACGGTAACGGCGCAACCGTCCAGTCTCAATTTTAATGAATGACGGACCCACTACTTGGCTTGAGAAGACGTCTATTTGCACCACGTGGTAACATGTGGACGAATTGAGGCAAACACCAACCAACAATGCGGCGTCCACAATGTAAAGCATTAAATTAGTAATGAGTTTGTGAATTTTCATCATGTTACAACACAATTTTAGGAAACAATAACATAAAGGAGGACAGAATACATTTGCGGAGCAGGTGCAGTTACGTACTGTCATGTGATGAAAAGACCTGAATGTGGTGTTTGTCAAGTAATCGCAGTTTTCAGGTGTGACATCATGTGATTAACAGAGGATATTGAATATAGAGGTGAGTTTGGAACGCTTGTATGTAGTAATTAAATGTACATTTAAAATAAGTATTATCAAATATGTTTATGATTGTATATTATGTACAAAGTAAATTATTTATTAATGTGTATATTATTGTATTGATGTCTCCTGTGGGGAGTTCATTTTGACTGAATAATTAACGGATTAGAACAGGGAAAAGAAGGCAATAACTAACCAATGAAAAAAGAGCATTAAACAGCCAACAGAGCAGGGAGTGAGAGCCAGGGGTGTTACTTAGGGTGGATGTTATTTATTTATTCATAAATATTTTTATTTATAATCATCAAATATATTTGGTCATGTTTTTGAGTATCCATAATGCATAATGTTGAGTCAGACACTGGAGAGATATGAATATAAATGACAAGAAGGGAGCTCATTCAGTTATTCCATTTCCTCTTTCTTTAGGTTTTCATATTGAAAATGCTGTTTTACTCCATCTGCTGTTTGGCAGGTTCATGAGACTGGGTTCTCGGTGGCACTGGCTTTTGTTGGGAGATGAAGGTGTCTGTCTCCTCTCTCCTATTAGGTTCACATAAATAATGAACTGTCTGATACAAAAATATGAAAATATATGAGAAATGAAGGTCAGAGACAAAAAGAATATTAGCCTATAAATTACTAGGGAGTCACAGAATGTAGAGTTCACTGTAGGTGCACTCAGACACACACACACGCACACACACACAGTTGTCATAAGGTTGACAGCTTTCCCCTGTCTGAGGTCCAGAGCCCCTATACCATGTAACATGCAGGTAAAAACAAGACTTGGCAAAGCTGTGTGTGTCTGTGTGTGTGTGTGTGTGTGTGTGTGTGTGTGTGTGCGTGCGTGTGTGTGTGTGTGTCTGTGTGTGTGTGTGTCTGTGTTTGTATGTATGTGTAAGTGTGTGCACACATTTGCCTTGACATGTGCCCTCATTCTTTACCTGCAATTGAAAAACCATATGCACACACACACACGCACACACACGCACACACACACACACACACACACACACATTTGATAGTCACAGAGTGATAGAGTTACAGAGGGCCTGGGCTCTCTGGAGATCTAACAGGTCAGGCTTTAGATACAGGTGAGGGCTGGCTAACCTCAACTTTCACTCCACTCAATTAAGTGCTACCTCAGCTCTAACGAGTGTGTTCCCCAGGGCCCTGAAACATCAACCATTTCATGGTACAGCTTGGCTCTGAATTTTCTAACCACGAATCCCAGATATCTCTCTTTCAGGAAGAAATGGCAGATGGAATGACATGTAAAAAAAAGAGTTGTTGAGCAAATCAGGTATATTACAGCAATGTTTCTGATTTAAACCATTTTCTATCAGCAATATTTCTCATGGAGAACGAGGTGTGTTAATTTATACATATTTTTTCATTTATGAAGAGCCTGTCTTGCCAATAACTGTTAGGCTATAAATTGATAAGAATATTGCACCATGCTGTAATGTAGATTAATAACTTGCCAAGTTATTCACCATGGTTTAAATGCTGAGTGATGTCTTGTTCAGCCATAATCTTGTTCACTGTTCAGCTCTGTAGTTATTAGCATGTAACATATACTAATTAGCTTCTTTCCTGCCTTGGCATGGATTTAGATTAGATCTTCAGTCTTACTGATGTTAAAGTTATTTCTTGGTTATATTATCTATACAGTCACTTGTAAAATGTTCGGAAATATGAATGTATTTTAAATCTGAATTCATGTTTGTTATAATGTAGTAAATCTGCTAAACGTTGGAAAGGGTTTAGGGAATAGGCTATGTCTTTACTGTGGTTTACCCAGTGTTTTTTATTATAGCAGCAACACCGTCTGAGGATCTTAGAACAATCACCTTGGTGTTTCTGTCTGTCATAGCATCACACTGAGTATCTTTGTTTTGGGATGTGTGTTTGACTTGAAACATTTGTCAGCAGCAACAGTGTGTGATAGGATTACAAATCAATAGCCTGAGATGATAACCTGGAAAAAACAGAAAAAAAACCCAACAACAACTCATTTTGTAATTCTACAACTTCTACATTAAGCACACAAACTAAACACTGCAGTCTCTGTATTTTTTTTTCCTCCTGGGGAAAATGATGAATTAGTCTTGTATGAACAAATGTTCTCAGTCTTTGATGGTGACAGATATGACCCAGTTTGGTGAGTGAAATATTAATCTATTCTCATTTCCTCTCTCATTAACTCCTCCTCTCTGACTGAACAATCAGAAAACCACTGAATCAATATGCAGCTTAGCACAAAATTCAAACAATTAATATGTTTTCATAATACAGCACCATCTATAGCACAGTTATGATGACAAAACAGGGAGCTGGGACTGTGTTCATTGCAATTAACACACTGAGTAATCTTTAACAACAATTTCTTTAACAGCACACTGTTCAAAATTAAGTACATAACATAAATACTACCTACACCCACAGTCAAACCACTGGCACTTCATTGATGGCTTTACTGTCTCTGATAGGGATGTCCTCATCACATAGGCCTTAAGACGAGCAGGATGATTGTCAGATCCTCCAATGATGGGGTTCAAATCAAGAATGAATGTTTGTCTTGCTGCTTGCTGCAACAAGTACACCAATACAAGCGGCACGGTGCCTGACAAGGGGGACCTGAGTAGACAAACAACCTGCATCAGTCTAACAGATCACTAAAAACCAATGGATTTTGTGGTATGCATGGAACCCATCAGCCGTCCTCTCCATCAGCTACAGGAACAAAAACATAAAAAGACTGGTTTGGTGAGAGCTCAAAATGAATCAGAAAGAATACTGCAAGCAGGCACGTGGTACCTCGTGACATCTTCACAATGAGTGGCGAGTGTCTAAAGCACAGAGAATTTAACCCAGTGGAAATAAATGTAAAATACATTCCTTCGATGCTTTAAAGCTTGTCCGAGCCCAAGAGGTCACTCACTTTGTCCTCTCAAAAGTGCTGATGAATCTCTTTTCAGAGGGTGTGAAACTGGGTAGTGTACTTGCAGTATTAAATGTTATGGAGACAGATTTTTTCAGGGCTGAATATTTTATCTAGATACCTTTTGATCATCTCTGAGTGGTGTATTTTGGAGATTTAAATGTCAAAAATGCAGCATTTATTATGCTACTCTGCACAGTCTTTTTCCAGCAGTTGCAGATATTGATTGAAGAAATTGAGCAAACCAGTGAATAGCTCCTCTACTGAAGCAAAATATTGGCAGAAATATTCTATTAGGTGTCTTGAATGTACTGAAGTCTGATGCAAATAGACTGATATTTTAGTAGAAATCTCATTTCTTAGTAAAGACCCACAGAGCAGTCTGCTTCTGATTAGCATGTGAGAGTTTGATTACCTAATGTGAGTGGACAAAACAGTTCAATTTTCTCCAATCAGCTCATTGCATCTGAGTCTGATAATGTGTGAAACCTTGGCTTAAAGGATGCGTTCTTTACTGGCTTCTGCTCATGGTCGTATTGTCTTGTGTACCAGAAGGCTGACAGATAAGACTCTGACACATCTTTAAATGAGTTGCAAAACCTTCGGCTTTCATTAATGTCACCACTTGTCCCTCTTTGTCTTTCTGCCAGTCCCTCTCCATTGTGCAGAATCAGTCCTCTCACAATAATGAAACTGAGGCAGTAATTTCGGTTTGGGTTATATATTGGAGTGAGTGTCTGAATATGTTTACTCACCCAAACAGTACATTCACCCATATTTACACATATCTGAAAGCTTTCAAAAGCACTCACATCTTCTAAGAAAGTGTGAGTTCCTACAATATGTTCTACTTAACCTTAATCCTTCACTTTCTTTGCTAAAGCCATAAATTCAAGAGCTAATTCATCACCCCATTCATGTTTATGGCTCACATTAATATTCCTCTGCTGGGAAACCCTAAGTTGCTAAAATATTAATTAAGAATGCATGAATGGAGAAAGAAACACAGTTCCCTTGAGCAGCGGTGCATTCTGATTTAATTCACTTAAATAAACGAAGAGAATGAATGTGTGGAGAACTCTTTGCTGAATCTTAATGTGTCTTTAGCGCACAGTGTCCAGTGGGTGGGTGAAACCTCTCTGATATGACTGTCATTGAGAGGAGGAGGAGAAGGGGTGAAATGAAGCGATGAACCAAAATGACGTCTCTAAAAATTTTCACCTTGCAGAGGGAGAAACAATTGTTTCATTAAAGCATGTGTGTGTGTGTGTGTGTGTGTGTGTGTGTGTGTGTGGGACAGTTAAGCCAGCAGAGGTCTAGGTTGCAGTTTAACTGATAAGATCCATGGAACTGTATAAGAACTCACGAGCTCAGTACAGTAACACTCCATAGCTATTCACAAATACTTATTCATAGAAAGCTTTCTTATTTACGCATTCCTTTGTCTCACTGAAATGTTATTATGACAAAAGAGTAAGAATCAGACTAGATGCTGCATAAAAAGGGAGGCCATCAGTTTGATACCACAGCATGCACATCCTTTAAAAACCTTCAACAAAAGAGAGAAAAAAAGCTTGTCCTGTTGATTCAGTTTGATTTCAGATATATGGATGATCGAGCTGTTAATTCTGTTAAGTCGCATTTTGTAAAGTGTTGATCGCATTTCAGTTTGGGGAGATGTTCCCACACAGACAAGCAAACCTGATTTGATTATAGATAGTGTAGAAGGAATGTCATGAAGAACTTTTTCTTCTTATCGTTATTTTTTAATCGCATTTAACAAGCATTTCTTCTCCTGTCTCTCAGAGAATTCTGTGTAACTGCCATCAGACGACTAGACGACCCTGGTGTAATCTGTATGCATGCGGTGCTCTGGCATAATTGCTTTGTGTAGTATGGACTCATCAGCATGCAGGACGCAAGAGTGTGCCGAGTTCAGAATTCACAAAGAGATCGCCAGACTACAGTAAGGAAAAAAAAAAAAGACCATTGTTACTGTCTTTAGCTTTTGTGTGTGTGTGTGTGTGAGTGTGTGTGTGTGTGTGTGTGTGTGTTTACTAGAGGATTTGCCTCTAATTCTAAGAACTGCACAACACAGGGACACATGGAGATAAATGGATAGGAACAGGTAGTATTCACATGGCAGATAAAAGGATCAGGTAAACAGAGAAAAATATAAAGAGTAAGATGCAGGATCATACATTCCTGTAGTATATACAAACCCAGGCAATCAGGAGATAAATTCCACATTGGAATGCACCAGTGATGTCTTTATGTAATGTCATGTAAATACTCAAATATATTTATCAAAATCATGAAGCAGAAAATCAAGCATTTTTGAAACTGTCGATGTTTCTCTGAATGGACTGGTAGCTGACCTGCCCAGGTATTTCTTACTTACATAATGTGGATACAAGAAAGAAGCTAAACCTTTTTTGAGGAAAAAACACACACACACACACACACACACACATCAAGAGGCGTCATTAGGCCTGGGCGTCTGAGGTGATAGTCCCGATTGTTTTATGAATAGCCCCAAATCACATTTTTTTTCTCATAAAGCCCCTGAAATAATATGATATCGCTGATCAAAAAAACAAATACGTTTTCTGTGTGTTATTCAAGCCGCAGATCTACTTCACACTACTTGGCACCCACACATTTTGTGTGAGCACGAGAGAGAGAGAGAGAGAGAGAGAGAGAGAGAGAGCTGGTTACAGGGCTTGTCGTTGTTGGCATCTGGTGGTAGCTAGCTAGCTAATTCACTAAAGCAAGACTCTGTGAAGTCTGTGGATATAAGAAGCTTTTTCAAAAAGAAAAAGTATGCAGGCAACGAAGTTGAATTAGAGCTCAGATTGCATTTTATTCTGAAATAACCTGGAAATGGTGCATTTATTGGGTGAAAATCTATAGATTTCAGGGCTGGGCTAAGCCCCCAAAGTTTCAAGATCTTAACCATGCCTCGGACACACACACACACACACACAGACAGACAGACACACATATACACACACACACACACACACACACCACAGACACACACAGGATGAAAGAAACTCAGAGCAGATACTGATGGTAGGTGTTTTTTGAAAGACCTTTTTATTCTTTCATTTCTCTCATAATCAGTCCCTTAGGTAAATCTGATAAAAGGGTAAATATGTGAGTCAATACATCTGTGTAGAGCAGCACAGTTTCAAAATATTTGAGTATTTTCACTGTTTTAAAACATTTGAAGGATTTCGATTTGTGTGATTTCAAATGTAATCACTTGAAATTTTCAATTCCAAAGGATTATGGCACCGAAGTGGTTGGCGGCACCCAAATCAAATTCTGCTTAGGGCCCCATAAAGGCTTGGGCCGGCCCTGGTCCGTCCCCTTGGGATTTTGTAATGCGTGGGAATGAATTTTCGTTTTTTGGGGACAATGGAGCTATTTGCTTTGTTTGGCATGCTGTTCCCATGACTGGAAGGGCTGGTTTGTGTCCAAGTTGAGCAGAATATTTGCCCTGTTAACTCATTATTTCGCTTAAGGCAGTACTCCTTGATTTCCTGTTTGCAGCTGTAACATTTCATATGATATGGCCTGTTTTTGTTGCTCCTTCATCTGTTGGTGGATGTTTTGTGCAATATTTTGTGCAGTATTAGGGCCACATTAAGGACAAAAAAATCTGAGATCTCGATAATAAAGTTGTATAATTACGAGAATATAGTAGTAATTTTACAAGAAAATGTAATAATTTTACGAGAATAAAGTCGTAGTATTACGAAAAAAGTAATAATATTACAAGAATAAAGTCGTTATTTTAGGCTACGTGTTATTTTATCTAAAGAGCGGCCTGCCTCCTGTGTTAAAATGAGGAATGTGAAGCATCTTGTGAAGTTATACTTTAATACAGGTTTCAAAAATAAGGTTGCCTGAGACAAACAGCCGTTTCCAGAAGCGGACTCAAGCTACCATTGACTGCCCTCTGGCCCGTTTTGTTCATTGCTGCAAATATATTTTCCTAAAAATTATGGGGGTTTTGTAGTTGAAATTTTATCATTTATTCTCGTAACATTATATGTTTTTTTCTCTTCTTTCTTGAAATGTTATGCTTTATTCTTATTAAATTATGGAACGGAGCTACGACCTGTTCCAACTGAGAAGGAATAGGCGAACGTTTAATTGTGCACCCTCGCAGGTTACCGGCTAGCGGTAGCAAAACCGGAACTGCAATGGTGGCATCTGCACCGGGAAATATAACTACAATCATCGCTTTTCTAACGTTTAGGGTGGCCAACTAGACAGTTAGGAAATTTAGTCGAATTCTATCATTTCACACTTTCACCGAGCAATAATGTATTTTGGTCAAATACTTATGGTGTAGATGCGGCCATTGGCTGTCACAGGTGAAAGACCCGACTGCAGGGTTGCTGGGATATTTGCAGTTGGAGATGATGTCATTCCTGCGGACTGTCGCAGTTATGGGAAATATGGGGGGATTTTAAATTATCAGTGAGTAAATTTTTAATTGAGTATGACTTGGTATGGGTTGCTGATGTAAATTATTATAATTTTAAATTATAGTAAGCGATTATGTCTGTATGTTTCTTTTTCTTTCTTTCTTTTTGTGTGTCTGAAGTTAATTTTTTTTTCAATTAGAAATGGTTTCTCCCCCCAGCTTAAAAACCCCAGGGCAGTTCACACAAGGGGGAGTGAGATGTGAGGAGAACTAGAGGAGCATTGTAATTGAGCTGGTGAATCTAGAACTTGGAAAAGTTGTTGACACTTGTAAATAGAGGATACTTTTTTTTTTCCATTGATCATCATCCATTATTATTATTTTCATTTTTGTGGGAAATAGTTTTTTTTTATTGTTTTTTTGGTTTGGTGGCACCTGTTACTGGCTGGTTTGGGACCCTCATCACTTGGAGAATCACTGTGTGAAACAAATAAAATCTACAATCTTTGGCATCGCACAGCACCTGTCCTGCCTCTCATTCCGTGACGCAAGGTCATCCTTCACAAATTACAACTTTCTTCTCGTAATATTATGGCTTTTTTCTAAATTACGACTTCATTCCCGTAATATTACGACCTTATTCTCAGAATCCCCCACAGAATGTGTGCTTTGATGGAGATCTGATTTTTAAATGCTTTCTTGAAGTTAAGCCTCACAATGGTTTATGTATATGTTGAGGACTTTACATTTAAATGGAACATTAATCATTAATGAATGGATGTAGCGAACTCAAAGTCTCACTATTGCATCTGTTGTTGCGTTTTAGCCTTTCCGGTGAATCCATTTCCCTTTTGAATGGCTCGGCTGAGCAGTTTGGCTTGTGAGACAAACACAGAGAGGGTAAAATAGAATTGCTGTTGGCGAAAGAACAAAGGAGCGTATGCTGGCATTGTGTCATGTGATGTTTGTTAATGTTGGAACAAATGTCACAAGCTTTTATCAGCCAGGATAAGAGGTTGGAGAGGTGCACAAGTTCAGCTCTAACTGTTTTTTGTTTTTTTTTGATGTCTGGCTGAATCACATCTGCTCTGATGCCGTGCTGTGTGTGCAGTTCTTTGAATTAGATGCAAAATATGTGGTCTGGTTAATGTTAAATTTCTCCTCCATGTAATTAAATAAAAACCACTCTTCTGTCTTAGAATTACTTACAAGTTGTTACATTGCATTCACAGATTTACCACATGTAGTTACGTGTTTCTCACAGTTATGTATTCTGGGAAAAGAATATAGCTGGACACGGCAGTTTACTAAAAACTTCTCTTATGTTAGATAAACACAGAGGTATCACATACATGAATGAGGCATTCCACATGATCTTTTCTCTTATAAAAGACACCTTCTGACAAAACACATTACAGCAACCCAAGGACCTCATGCATCAATGTTGTATATACAAAACTGACCTCAACAGTTGCAGTCATCACTCTCCTTATGGATTTTGAAATGTATAAAAAATATAAATATGAGCTGTACACACTTCGGTCCTTTCCTACCCAAACTTACAGATGAGCAGTGTGACAGTGTGTGATTCCAGATGACCCAATCGAAGTAAAATGTTATGTAATAGATTCGTTGCTATATATATATATATAATTGGTACACGTAATTAGTGATTAGTTTTAGCAAAGTTTTGACATGAGATTAGTTAGTCACTTTACAATGAGGGAAGCTTTTGTACATAAACATAATCATTGTATGAGTGTGTGTGTGTGGGAGAGAGAGAGAGAGGGAGAGTAAGAAGGAGTGTGTGCTGAGGGATGAGGAAGTGGATCTGAGTTCTCTGATGGAGTCATTATTCTCAGTCTGTTGAGTTCATTATGAACTCTCTGTAATAACTGTCTATTTGAGCTACTATGCGTTTCACCGCCAGGATCTCTGTTCCCATAATTCTGTAATTATTGATTCCGGTGGGGGATTTTGGCTTGTGAATGCAGGGTACTGCTGCCTGAATTCCTGAACTTTCATAAAACTTCATTTGCATGAATCTCAGTGGGGCAAGTGTAAAGGCTTTGTCACGTAATGATGTAGACGCTGAGGTCAGGTACAAACATGACACACGGTCACTTGTGTAAGTCATTCAAAGTTGGCGAAAGCACCTTCAGAAGTTCTCTCTTTCTGAAATTTTGATTTGTACTGGAGCTGTATGCTAAAGACTGTATTCTAGACAGTCAAGGATTTGAAACATACTGAGGTAGTTGCGCCTGGGGGAAGAAATTCCAAAAATAGCTTAAAAACACACAAAATTGATAACATGTTAAACATTTGTTTGGTTAATCAATCAGAATTATAATTGATGACTTATTTTAGAACTGTCAGTATTTGTAAATCAAAATAATTCTGTACATTTAACATGAATGTTAACTCTGGGAATGGAGTCATTTCAGCCTCTTTCACTTACTTAATTTCTCCAAGTGATACAAATGTGATTAATTAAGCTTTGAAAATGCATAAGCTGGAGGCAGAATCTTTCTTCATTCAGAAGACTGTCGAGGTTTTGGTAGTGAGTAAGAGGGAATCAGTTCAGAGGGACTGTGGCTCTGCTGCATTTGGATTGTCCCTCCGGTTGTTTGCAGCTTCGATCATGGCTCTGAGTACCATTGTGTGAATGGTGTAATACTGTCAGAGGGACTGTATATGGTACTGCTAGTATCAGTGTGGGGTAATTATAGAGAACTGTGAGACCAGTCAATGCATGGAATTACCTGCTCACTTGTTTACACAAAACCTTTCAAAGAGCAAATTATTGTTTATAGTAATGCTTTACACCGTGGCATGAGGATTGTGACCAGCGAGACAATATTATTATATTATATTATATTACATTATATTATATTATATTATATTATATTATATTATATTATATTATATTTTATTATATTATATTATATTATATTATATTATATTTGTTAGGAGAGAAGTCAAACACAGTAATGGCAGAGCAGTTATTCAGAACTCCGGCCCCTGGACCCTTTTCAGGAAAGCTATAGAATCTCGCATCCTTATTGGAAACTCTTTGCAGAACTGTCTAGCTCTTCTTCACCAAAAGTGCACTTGCAGTATTTTCACATTCAAAAATGGTTAAAAATACTCGTGGGAAGGGCATCCAGGCAAGATGAGAAATGACTCATTTCTTCTCAGTGGGGGGGAGATACATAAATATATAAATAAATCTGTATTCAACCCAAACTCACTCACAAGAGTCATGAGAGCTATATGAAAGAATTCATCCTTCATCATGTCACCAGAAATGAAAACGCTAAGAGTTGATGGTCCCCCTTGGCCTGAGTGTGGTGGGGGACAAGCTGAGATTATATGGTTTCTTTGACTGAGAACGTGAAGAACCTATAAACAAATGACTTATACCTGATGGATGACCCCAACCATATCCACTCCTGTTCTGAGAGAGGGGGGGGGTGTTTACATGCTCTGAGTGACACAGAAACATATTGTCTTTGCGACATAGTGACATGCCCTTGTTTGCTGTTGTGGATGACAGTGCTCAATTTGAGATGTGCCCTCAAACTGCCTACATTCATCATATTAGTGTAAATTTATGCGGACGCCCTGGCTGTTACGAGGAAACTGACGGTGTTCTGTGAGAGAGATCAATGAATGCAGATAGATGGTTCTATCAGTCAGATCCCTCCTTTTACATTCCATTACTCAGCCAAACGCTTCCTGTCAAACGCTGACTTCTCTCATCCATCCTTCTTTAAATCTGTCCATCATTTACTCTGTGATAGTGATGTGCATCACTGTATCACCTTTACAGTTTTCAGTAAAACCTAAGGCATTGCTGAAAGGTGCTTTTTCACACGGTGTATTATCTCCATGCAGAGAACTTCACTATGTTTCTCTGAGGGGTTAGTGTAACTTGTTCTAAACTCTTTCTCTGACTGAGGGGTTAGTGTAACTTGTTCTAAAGTCTTTCCCCCGAGAGAGTGAAACACAGGGCAGTACTCTCAGTCAACACTATACAAAAACCAACTGCCCAGCCACTGTATTTATTTAAAGTCTCTCTCTCTCCCTCTCTCTCTGATGAGAGTATGGATTAGTGCATGAATCTGACTCACAAGCTTTTGATTGTTGTTGGGTTTGTGTGGTGATCTATACCACAAATGTCACATTTTTGCTTTTTGTGCCTCTCCATTCTCATCATTTAAGCAAATGATTATTGATTCATAACATGTTGAATGATGAAGAATGAAAAGATCCACCTGCTGGTATACCCATACACAGCCCTTACAGCACACACACATTCAGTACACACAAATGACACATCAGATGGGAAACATCTAAGAGGGAGTAGGTAGGTATGTATGTATGTATGTATGTATGTATGTATGTATGTATGTATGTATTTAGTGATTTTTAGTAAGGGATGAGAAGCTCAGGGTGAATTTTGATGTTGATGTCTATGTCTCTGAAGGGTGTGTGTATGTGTGTGTGTGTGTGTGTGCGTGTGTGTGTGTGTGAATAAATGTTACAAAATTTGAATTTTGAACTAGACATAGAGTGACCCACAGTTACAGTGCTGTGGTGTGTTCCATGGTTTTTCAGTGCAACAGACTAATGCTATGGTGATGTTTTTTTTTTTAGAGGTTTTGGGAATATAAGCAGCAACAAAAACTATAACTGGAATCATGCAGAGCCCATGCAATATTTGTTTGATGACATTTGTCAAAAAGGAGAGAGGTGACTCAAAGTTTGTAAGAATACTGACACATGCAGATAAGGACTTTCACTACGACACTCAAACTGTACACACACCATGTGCAGCTAAATCTTCAAATACTCTGCGATACTGTTCAGTGAAACGGATGGCATCCTGTCATATTTAGACAATCCACAATAGCTCCCTACCTAATTAACCACAAAACCTCATTTCAGAACCAAGGCAACCCAGCAGAACCATAAGGATAAAATTGTCTGGGCTGAGTCATTAAACCCTCTGTACCTCTGTGACATAAATCACCTCCACCTGTGTCACACCGACCAATGACGTCCTGCCAACCTGGCGAGAAATGATTTCCATACCAACGAAGAAAGTAATTCCATTCTCTTTGAGAATGGAGAAATGAATAATAAGAAACGTTCTCATTGTGAAAGAATAATAGGGAGATCTGAAAGAGACAAGTGGATGGTGCAGGTTATGTCTGTCTGTATGTGTGTGTTATGGTCTCGCTTGCCCAGGCTGGAGAGAAGGACTCATGGGTTGAGGCACTGAGACAGACAAAATAGGAATTTTAGCACTAGCCAGAGTTCAGGGTGTTCTGTCCAAGCACTAATGTTAACTGATGAGAGAGTGTAGCTGGGTAATTATGATGTCAAAGTATTTCTAAATGAGTTCTTTTTAAACAGGGAAAAAAAAACCTTTTCTTTCTTATCTTACTTCTCATCACCACAGAGAGCCTTCCAATTATTCGTAACTTTTGATGAAGTGATCTGTATCAACTTATTTTCAAAACTGCCGTTGATGGGCATGTGAAGGCCATTTGAGGATATGGTGATATAATATATGAGCCCAAGAGTAAGATGCTGAAACCACTCATGAATGGGCATGGAATGATCTGATTACCAGTCTGAAATGTAGTTTTTCATGTGTAGATGACGAATGTAGAAATTACATAAACATTAACTGCATGAAAGAAAGGCAGTTCCTTCTATTGGGAATATTTGGATCTTGGGGATAGGATATAGTTTTGGTCATTCAGCAGGTGCAGACATTCTCTCTCTGTGGGGAAAGAAGAACTATGATCTGTAAATAAGTCACCTGCTGACGAGCCAGGCCTTTTTTTTTTTTTTTTTTAATTTTATTTTATTTTCCAAAATCGATTGGCTACAATAGCTAGATAAACAGTAATGTGGTTATCTGTTCGTCCATCGATCAGATCTGAGCTCTGTTAGCTCTCTGGAGGATCAGTTCTGGAATCTTTTTCTCTCATATGGCTTTGAGAATGGGACGAGATCACAGGCTTTGGTTGGGGGTTTGAATGTAAAGCCTTCTTTATCTCACTACAAACTGTGTGTGTGTGTGTGTGTGTGTGTGTGTGAGAGAGACAGAGAGAGAGAGAGAGAGAAAGAGAGAGAGAGAGAGAGAGAGAGAGAGAGAGAGAGAAAGAGAAAGAGAAAGAGAGCTGAAGGCAAGGAATAATAGTTTATGGCTTATGGGGATGATATGGGTTGAATCTAGAATTAAAACACTGTGAGGGATGGCTGTTTGTTTGTTTGGCCTGTGAAAGGTAATGCAGAGGGCAGAAAACATATTCTATGACTGAAGCGAAATTGCATGTATGTGTGTGTGTGTGTGTGCGGTTTGTGTGCGTGTGTGCGTTTGTGTGTGTGTAGGCAAGTTCTCTGAAACATTTCTTTACACTCCTGTCTCTGTATCTTCAGGGAGGGGGGCGGGGGCATGCCTTGGAGCTAGTGGGACATGTCACTAACCAGAAAGATCTTTCAGATCAGTCATTACAAAGGCAGACGTGTAGAGTAGTGCGCTTGCTCATCTATATCCATGTGTAAACAATAGAAAATTCAATGCCAAAAGTGTGACATATTTCTTTACGGCCGTTATGTTGGGATGGTTCTTGTTTCAAAAATGTAATCTTTCTCAGAGGGCTGTCATTAAAACATTAAAAGAACAGAAATACTTTTTAGACATATTGAATATCAACAATGTTACGAATGAAGCAAGCCAGCTGGCTAATTCTGGGCTCATAAAATGGGACTGAAATACCAGACTGTAGCTTGAAACATGAAGAATTTGACGTCTTTGTTTTTTGTGAAATACCTGAAATGTCAATAAAAATGGTATGGTCTTACTACAAGCAATGTCTCCATAGGCCCTGAGTGGAGCTTCAGTCTGGACTTTGTGAGCACAACTAAACTACTGACCTTTTAATACCTCAAAAACTTCAAGAAATTAACCTCAGACCGCAAAGGAATGTTACAAAAATGTCTCTGTCTGCTCTGCTCATACGCATCCTGTCTTATTACGACACAATATGTCGGTCTTCTTCTTGAGGTCCACTCATTCCAAAAATCACTTTCTTCTCAAAACGAGACACAGTGGATGCTTGCTACAATGCCAGACAGATTAGAGAAATGCAGTGTCTCTGTGGCCGTCATTTTTTGGCCTTCATTTCATCAGAATCCCGAGGATCACTAGCTGTCACTCCACATCAGTAACCTTCCTAAAGCCAGGTCATTTCTGCTCTAGATGACAGATATGAGGAACGTTGTATATGAAAATCTACAGAGGGATGTGCAGATTGGGTTGTGGTGCCAAGCATCTCATAACTGTGTGTTTGTATTCGGCAAGATTGCGAGGTATTTTTCTTATCTTATGTTTAATTTTGTCTCTCATTTTCATCCAGAGCCAGCACGTGAAATCCAAACCGCATTCTATTTGATGCACCAAAGAGCACGCTCAAAACAACCAAACAGGGAGCAGTATTTGTTCATGAGAGAGGGTGAGAAATCAGGTGTTTGATGCTGAAGCAAGGTCACTGAAGGTAAGTGTAACAGTAAGTCTTTAGAGAGGATTAATTTAGCATTAGGCTTAGGACTGTCCCACTTCCCTACTTCATCTGGCCTTACCTCCTGAATTCTTACAGTGGTCTGTGTATTGTGTCTTGTTAAAGAAAAAAAAAATGAATGTGTAATAAAAGAGTCTTAAATAACGCTATGTTGTATGTGCAGGCTAAAGTCGAATAGAGGCAAACATAGAAAATATCAATATTTGTCTTGTGGTCTCACTACTTTTATTCTGTGTCATTTGCATTTGAGTTTGAGTAGTACATTACGCTGCAGTCATCAATAGTCAAACTGAAATCTTTCCCTGGAAATAAGAGCGCCTTCGCATCCTGGTTGTGCTTCTTCCCATTCCAGCGATGATTGCTTAGAGAGGAAGAATTCCCCTTTGTAAGCTGTTTCCATACAGTGCTTTTTTTTTTTAAATCAAAAATGAGTTTGGTTGTGTACAAGAGCCTCCATTTTGTGGCTACACAGCTAGTGGATAGTCCTCCCATTGCTCCTCTGGACAACGACAGAGAATTTATGGTCAGTTATCATTGAGACAGATTGGCCCTCGCAATGAACCCACTTCTCAGCTGTACCTTGCCCATATGGCTGGCATATATATATGTTTGTGTGTGTGTGTGTGTGTGTGTGTGTGTGTCTGTCTGCCTGTCTGCCTGTCTGTCTGTCTGTCTATATGAGTGTATGTGTAGAGTAACAGCACCAGTGATCCATCCAAGGTCGTACCTACAGATATCTCTAGTCAGCGAGCCGATGTTTGTGTGTTTTCTGACGTTCTCATAAATCCCAGACCATCCCATCTCTGCTGGGGCTTTGTTCAGGCTCTCCTGACCTGCAGTGCTGGGTTTGATGAAAGAATGAGAGTTTGTCTAGACCTGAATTGCAATGCTGCTGAGTTTTATTAGAGAGAGATTGTTTGTCTAGGGCAGTAATAAACAGCAGCCTGTCTCATGGTAGACAGTAGGCCAAACTTCCTCTTCTGTATTCTGTGGGAAAAAAACAAAAACAAAAAAACAAACAAACAAAAAAAAAAACATTATTCTTCAGTGAATTTCATAATGGTATTATTACTCCATCCCTTCACGCCAGCATTTCTTCGTTGTATCCCACCACCAGACACTGGTTTCCACTAACCACAGGATGACAGCCAATCAACAGTCGAGGACTACAGAAAGTTGCCTTTCTCACATTGATTTGACAGTTGTCTATTTGGTGATTGTCCTGCTTATCCTGATTCGAGTGGATACTGCAAACAACTCCTCATTTGTGAACAGGATGGATAATATATTAAAATAGAAAGATATCTTGACCTTGTGAGACTGGTAAACATGATAAATGCGCGCGCACACACACACACACACACACACACACACACACACACACACACACACACACACACACACACACATCAAACTAATCACAGTTTTTGACACCTGGAAAAGCATTAGCAGTCGATATTATTCATGGCATGTACATTTCTATAACTATATGAAACCCCACCATAATGGCCATATGAAAGGTTACAGTACTACTGTTGATAAACATAACCGAAATGCTAACCTTAATCATTAACAATTTTTTTGTTCCCCCCTCATATAACCCTAATAATGGCATTTATGAGTGATATGAAATCTGTGAAGCCATGCTGAAATGAAAACCAGAGCAGAGAAAGGATGAATAGCACCCTCCCAGTGAACAAAATATGGAATTGTACTTAAGTCACATTTTGGCGTTAGCCCCATTTCCATATTTGATGTCTTTTTCATGCAATCAGCTTGAGTACAGACAGGCTCAACTGATTTGACAAGTAGAAAAAGATTTATGGTGGTGTTAATTATTTATCAAAACCATTTGCTCTGGTCAGGGCAAAAGAAGACATACTGGTGCCCAGTCCTCCCCTCACTGTGTGACTCCCTCCACTTTGGGACAGCCAGTGTCTTCATTGCTGACAGCTCATCACACATTTACTCTTTTGGTTCTATCTCTAACAGGGACTAGGTTTTGCATTCCCATTTTCGCTGATGGAAATGCATAGGAATACTACTGCAATTAATGATTGAAACAAAAAAAAAAAAAAAAAGATTTGTGGGATTGGGGGAGGAAAATGAATGAGCCAGTGACCTAACCAGACTGCGCTCCCCAGTCAGGCAATCCAAAGTGGAACTTTAGTTGAATGACCGCTTGGAAAGAGGTATCAGGCCTGCTTTATCTTTATTTACTTGTTGTTCGAATACATCTCTAGTCATTTTTGTGAGTGATTTTCATCCATAAGTGTGAAAGTCTTTGCTTCTCTCTCAGTGTTTTAGGGGACAGTATTCTCAGAGAACTGTCAGTCCTGGGCAAAGAGAAATATCTGGAGATTAGCAGCATTTAGAGGAACAGTAACCTCTCCTTTCTGAAGGTAAGGACCTTGGGTTACGTCAGAGCACTGCCATATGGAGGGTTACTGGTAACACTGGTTTATCATTCTTCCAGTGCTTGTCACATCCGGGACTGAAGCTTAATACTTTGGAGGAGCAGTTTTAGAGCCACTGCCAGGAGAGAGCCTCTTACTCATTAGTGTCATAAATAGTGGGAGGAGCTCAGATTGTATGGGTCCTATACTAACACTCTCAGTGGAAGTATAGATAGGACCACAGAGGGGGGTTGATATGTTAACAATAACTTGTTCTGTACTGTGAGCATTTTCAGAAGGCTATGTGAGTGTATAGCGGGTGAGTTTTAAAAGCCCCTTCAAGCTAACTGACTTTTCTCATTAAATGCATTTTAAAAAGTTTCATTTATATTCAGAAAAGATTTTTTAACTTAAATTTTGAACTGCTGATGTATTCTTTTTTGTAAATGTCCACGAAACCTCATCTCTTCTCTTTGCCCTCTTTTCTGAGTGTCAACGCCTGTGTTTAATGAGCTGAACTGTTGCTAATTACCCCACAGCCATTTCAGAATGGAAACCACAAACATTTCCTTTAGCCATCAAATCATGACTGAAACAATTAAGCATCTGGGGGATTGATAAGGCTTAACAATGGGTTCAACATAAGGACACACTTAATTTTTTTTTTTTTTAAGCTAATCCTAAGACCCTCTGGTGTGCACCTCTGCTGCTGCAGTCTCAAGGGAGACAAGAATGGTCAATGAAATTACCCAGAATTTACATGCAACACGTCTCTCTGTCACTTCATTGTGCAACAAACTGACAGAGACTGGTTTTCCGTGGCACAAAGAGATATAAGACCCAATCAAATATTGTAATTTGACTAGAGCAATAAAGACAGTGTCGAATTTTTTTTCCTCACTCATTATCAAAGGAATGAATAGCATTGACAATGTTTCGACATGACAGGCTAAAATAAATGCCGATTTTTATAGCTGTTCTTCCTGGTGTGGGAGTTTATTTACTCCCCACTGTCTGCCTTTTTGTATCAATGCAACAGAAAGGAGAAAAGCAAGGTAGCTACATTTATTTATTTATTTATTTATTCTTTACAGATATATTCATTCAAGAGTTTATCATTTGTTTATTGTTTGTTGTAAACAGGACTTATACAAGTTGATGTACTGTTTATATATTTTATATATGCATAAGAGTACTAAAAGAGCATGTTTTCCAGTTTATTTGAAGTGTCATTTTCATCTCAAAAATAATTTGTTCAAAAAATATGTTAGGAGAGGTGAGCTAAGAGAAGTTAGGATAAATGTACTGTTTTTGTAGTGTGCATAGCTCATTGAAACTGTAATATTTAACAAAATGCTCAAATAAATAGGCAAAATCATCTCTTTGAACTGTTTTTGTTTCCCTTATGGTGTCAACAATAGAATGATGGCCCTCAGTTAGGGGGTTCCAACCATGAGATTTTCATAGTTGGAACACGATTCTGTCTGTCCTCCTTTGACAAGCCATAAGAACTGCAGCCAAAGCTTTACTCCTCGCTGAAACTCTAAATATCTCTCCGGGCAGTCAAATCGAGGTAGTCAAATTGTATATTGTATAACCAGGCAAATTTCTTACTCTTGCTAAACGCAATGAATCAGTAATACTAAATACATCAGCCACACAATACGAAATGACATCCTTCAGTCTCCAATAGAGATGGAATATGCGTCAGTTGTAAAAGTGGTAGTAAAAGCAAGTGAAGCATTTAGCTATATGGTTCATGAATCCAAGGACATGAACAAGAAGGAAGAAATGTCACTGGCTCTCAGCTGTTATTAGAATGTGTCCTACTACAAGAGTGCTTTTTACATCCTGAAGGAACAAATACACGCTGCAGGATTCAGAGACAGAGAGGGAGAAAAAGAAAAAGAAATACAAGGCATTGCTCCTTGAGTTAGGAATCGACTTCAAGCAGATGGAAATAAAATCGAAACCAGGCATTTTTCATCCACTGTGATGCTTACAGCAAGTCTATGGAATCATGCACACTGTATACATTCACTTCTGACTTGTTTGTGTGCTATAAGTGTGTGTGTGTGTGTGTGTGTGTGTGTGTGTGCGTGTGCGTGTGCGTGTGCGTGTCTTTTTGTGCATAAATGGATGTGTGATGGTACACACAGTTCAGTCACATAAACTGAACGACCTCTGAATACACAGGTCCTTGGTTTGCTGTGATGTAACACACAGATCTCCAAACAGTACTCTGTACCTGTACCAGACAGTGAAGACAGCGGGGAAAGGTCTGTGGGTGCATTGAACCTGCTTACTCAGACCAATTACCCTTTGGGCTTCTCCAAATCTGTAATCAAAGGCTGACTAAAAATGACCACAGATTGTTTTCAGATATACTGCTGTTTGCATCTTTATCTTACAAAAGCTACTCTAAGTTGTTGTATATACTTTCAAATACAATACTGAAGAGTTCTTTTTAGTGGGTTCTGGAAGGAGTCATCGGGATATTACTGAACAGAATGCTGAAACACAGATGGTTAGAAGACAACAGGAAACCATCGTTTGACGTTGTGGTCACTGTACACTCCTCACAAACAGTTAACAGGCCTTCAAACTTTCTGTCTATTTCTCTTTTCTCAGTAACCCCCTAAATGGGTTAAATATTTCCCAGATTCACGTCATGACATAATGAAGGACATCCACATCCTTCAGTTCCGCCTGTTGTCAAACTGTAGCAGACTGGGTCACTCTGATGTATACACCTGATGCTGAACTACTACCTGCAAAAGAGCTGTGAAAAGACTTGTTAAGTGTGAGGTGAAAAACAGCATAAGCTACAGATACCTTTTAGCATAGTAATGTTGTTTTTGCTCAACCATACAAACCACTGTCTCATAATCTGTTTGGACTGGATAAAACTGCAGCTGCAAAACTCATAAGTGCTTCTGCCTGTGAACCCAGCCTCTGTAGTCCAGGTGCTAACAAACTGTTTCAGGTCTACCATGATCACTAAAGGCTGAGATGTTTGCTTATATCATTATTTATTCTGCAAAAAGCGCTTGAGGTAAGAACTGATACTTGGAGAGTGTGTGTGTGTGGGGGGGGGGCGGGGGGGGGGGGCGGATTTGTACTCAGCTTTGGTTATAAATCTATTTTGGAGAGAGTTACTCAAATACACTCATGTCATTTTCAGTGGTATCAGGCCAATGAAAATGCTCAGTTTCTGTTGTGTATAGTGCATAGCAATGTGTGAGGTATCCACATTCAGCAGCTGAATGCCTGTAAGACATTTTCTGACCCAGATCACATCCTCATCAGAGCCTATCAGGTGTAGAGTGTTTTTTATCTCTAAGCCGTTCCTTTGGGAGGAGAGAAAAAGGGAGAAATCCCCACCTCTGTCTTTTTCCTTCTTCTTTCTTTCCCTCCTAGAATGTCCAGAAGGGAGAGATCACATTCTTGAGACCCTCCACATAGCCTCTCCTCCATTCACAGACAAAACAGCACCTCTACTCATCTATCGCTCTCTTTCTTTCTCCAATTCTCATTGGTCTGTCACTTCTCTCTCACTCCTCAGTGGCTATGCATGTAAACATGTTGAATATCAGGGCTGAGGACCCTCTTAACTGAGAATTTATGCCGATTCAGTCAACAGAATGTGGATTTGAATTACAACTGAGACCAGTTTAAATACAGTTTAACACTAGAAGCGCCAAGCGCCGGTCATTTGACCGCTGTGACGTCTTACTAGAAGTGCCGTGCTGGTTTGACCTACTTATACCTAGAAGCGCCACGCGCCGGTCATCTGACCGCAGTGACCCAAAAAAAAAAATCTTTGCACTTGGTCAAATTTCAGGAACGTCCTTTCATGACTTTTCCTAGATTTGTGCGTTTTATCAATGCTCATATATCCATTGATTTTTTTTCTTTGGAATTGAACTCATCATATATTGGTCACTATAGACCAATAAATCAAATTTACCAAGCCTGGGAAAAATGAAGATGAAAACAAGCAAGCAGTTAGCAAGCAAGCAGTTATTTTAATGTAAATTCACATTCCTGAGAGAGAAGAGTGTTGAAAATGTGAGGATGGTGAACTGTCTGTCCTTCGTGGGTTTTTCCTCTTTATGTGGAATGTCACAAATCAGTACTGCTGCCCACTCTTACTCATCAGAGTTTAGAATTAAACAAACAGTCGCTAGCTCACTCTGAGGAATCAGGAAGTTCAACTATGGAAAGTGCTAGAAACAGGCTTTCAGGCACCCAACATAGGCACACAAATGCACAGAGAGAGAGAGAGACAGAGAGAGAGAGAGAGAGAGAGAGAGAGCACTGAAGCACTCACTGAATGTGAGTAAGTATATCACAGCTGTCAGGGGAACATAATCTTGTAATGAGAGACAGGAAGTAAAAAACAAAGAAAAGTGTCCTAAATGCTTTAAAATTTTGTCTCTAGTTGTCTAAGATGATACGTTCACTTTCATCCAATGCTCTGTATCTTTTCAGAATAAATAATATGAGAATAATAGTTTAATAAATTAACTTCTAAAATAGATTTCTAGATTGAGGTCATGACAACAGATTCAGGTCAGGTCCCTAAAAGCAGTTCAGATACATCTTTATAACTGTCACAGCGTGCACCTTGCTTTTGAACTCTTGTTCTGATATGTCTTGTGCTCCTGTTCTGTGTCTGTCTCCACCCCTCACCTGATCCTGTTTGTCCCATTTATTAACCTTGTTTTCCCCTTGTTAATTTCAACCAATCATGTTTGCCCTGTTTAGTTCTCCTCTTGCATTTAAGCCCTTGTGTTTGACCTGTCCCTGGTCTATCGTTCTTTGTGTTTGGATACACTGTTAGGCTGCACATTTTTGTTACTGGTTTTTGGTCCTGTTCACACCTGTTTATTTATCAACATTTTGTAAGTAAAGTCCTCCTTTTTGTCACTACCATCACTGTGTCTTGTGCTTGGGTCCACCACCACTCCGGCCTGACATAAACACACCTACTCCTCACAGTTCCTCTAAGTGATTCTCCTCTCTAAAACTCTTCATGAACTAAGTCATATCTTTTGATCTCTGTCTCTCTCTCTCTCCTCCTGAAATACTTTCTGTTGCCCTTCTATCTGTACCACTGTCGCAGTAAAGTGGCTCCTCCTTAGCTTTGCCTGAGAGATGGCTTCAAATCTGGGATGAGTTTGACTTGAGTTTTCATATTATTTTTGACTGAGCAAAATTAGCAAATTGGGCAGCCATGATTATATCCGGTCTAAATTTCCAACAGCTGTCAAACATGTCTGGAATGACATTTTTATTAATGGCTGGAAATTAAACAGATGTTAGTTACATTTTCAGAAAGACTTTGTGTGCAGTGCTCTCACTTCTGTAGTTATTCCAGTGATGTATGACTTTCATTAGTTCAGGCGGGAAAAAAAAAACAAAAACAAAAAAACCTTTCTTACCCTTCCCTCACTCACTTTCAAAGACATGACATGTCTCTGCGGTATGTTTTGGAAATGGCTCCTCTGTTCACCTGTCACTTTTGTTTTTCTATCTGTTCTCATGGCCGGAATATATACCTCCCTATGGTTACAAGAGCTCATTAGAGTACAGAACAATATAACAACCGCTGGGCTTTTCACCATGGAGAAGATGCCCACTGGTATTGCATCTCACTGACACATCCACTGAAAACTTTTTATTCATCCTAGAACTTGGTTAAACCGCGGTAAAAGAAGAAAAAAAAACACTCTTTAAATAGTTCTTCTATAAAGGGAATTTTAAATTGCAAACTTGATGGGTATTTAAAACAGAAACATTCAGGAAAGGTTAGTGAATGCAGAATGTAGTGTATTTTATGTTTGAATAAAAAATCCTGATGCCATAGACTGTTAGCTGGTGATGCCTGTAGTGAGAGTTCAGGCAAAGGGAGGTGAATACATTTGCAGACTGCTAATGTACATTACCATTGGTTTAATGTATCCAAAAATTGCTTTGTTGATTCAGCAAACCATTTTGAAATTCACATCTACTCAGTGGACAAATTTAACAGTGCTAGTGAAGTAGTCTCCCAGTTGTCCTAATGCTGTCTAAATGCATAACCTGGTCCTACATCTTCATGTTTTTTTGTTTTTTTTTTCACCTAAAGCACTTTAATGCAGTAACATAGATCACAACATGAACTCCAGCGTTCTCAAACTTTGTCATAGTTATGACTAGGGCCCATGGTCAGCAAAGTAATCTCCATCATGGTCATGATGGAAACGTCTGCTACATGGGGTGGTGTATGGGCTACAGGGTGGTGAAGCTAGAGGGTGTGGATGGTCAGCACTGTCTATGGCTTTATTTAAAAAAAAAAAAAAAAAAAGGATGTAGCATGCACAGATGAATTTGAGCAATCAAAATTTTGAAAGTCTAGAATGGAATTCTGGAATTGCAAGGAAAAAACTTGCACCTGCAACAGCTATTGTTTCAGAAACAGGCGTCAGAGGATAACTAGGTTATTTCTGTAAGCTTTGAGCATCTGTTTCTCTCTCCATCCCTCTCTTCCTCCCTCTGGATTAATTTCTCTTCTCCAAACTCCATCATGCATCCTACTTTTGCAAAGCCTCATGTTCTGTTATATTTTGGATGAAAATGTTTCTCCAGTCATCTCTATGACTCTCACTAACTCTCTCATAAGGTAAAAATGGGCCTTTTTTTCTTCACTCATAGCTTAAACTACCACAGCAGTCTTTTCTCTTTAATGAGACTAGACCATTTGATGTTGTCACCTGCAGTCTCTCTGGCAACAAGTGTGCTATAGAAATGAACCAGCTAGAGAGACAAAGAGAAACAATAAGGGTTGAAGGGGGTCAAGGGAGAACAGGCTAATCATAATTACAGGGTGGTAAATGATAGCACTGTCCCATTGTTCTCCACTCTGATAAAGAGAAGAGTGGAACGAAGAGAGAGAGTGTTGATCACCTTGCCGGAAGAGTTCATACAAGCACGGTGCTATTATGCTCAATTACAACGTTTCAGAAATGATAATCATCCTATTGTTAGAAATGCTAACCACCGGTAGAGGTCTGTTGCACAAGGTGATATTAGTGCTAATTGTATACTGGTGGGCTTGAATGAGCTTGAAAAGACAATCAAATTCTTTATCTTAGTGATGTGTGGTAACAATAAAGTAACTAGTAGGTGGCAGCTTCACATGGACTGAGACTATTGTGAGTGATATGATTAAAGGAATTTTTTTTCCTAGTCATTTGTTAGTGCTATAAGAGTCATGATAGAAATGGAAACAGAAAAGCTATGTATGCAAATGCACAGCCATAGCTAAGGTCCTGCTCTCTTCTTACCCATAGAATGTTATTTTTAGATGACAAAAGAGGTTGAGTTCCTATTGTCTAGAACTACATTTCTGTTTGAACAGATGCCTTTGTCACTCTTTTCACTACTTCATATTCTGAAGATGAGAAAATGATAGGAAGCCTTGGCCAAGTAGCCTTGCCCCACCTCCCATATCCTGTGCTTCAATTGTTCATACTGACGTAATTTAGTCTAATTTAACACAGTGAGATAAAGGTAACACAGCCTGTCAATGTCTACAAGGAGCATTTGACCACTGTCCCATTCCTCAATGAAAATCTCTGTTTATTCTGCTCCGTGGTGATATTTAAGGTTATGTATAGATATTGTCTTGTGTCTTTTGAGAGCAGTTCCTCCCCTGCTTAAATGTGTATCCTCTTTATTGCATGAACTTCTCTCAGTTTTGTCTTTTACATACTTTCTTTCGTGGACTTTGCTGACTGCCTTTGACAACTACTCTGCTGAAAAGGTTGCCCTCGTCTGTCGTTTACTTTTTTACTTAGATAAATCAGAAACAATACAAAAAAAATATCAAATTAATATTATTTGCCTTTCCTGAGTGTCCTTATGCTTTTCATTCATGTTCTCAATGTAATAAAAACTGTTTGGAGTGTCTGAGAAAGCCATTACTGATTGAAGATAAAACAGTTAAGATGTGTTGTACACAATGCATAATTGATGTCTCAATAAACTTCTGAAAAATATGTATCGGATCCTTCTGTGATTAGAGTAATTAAGATAACACAGATGGACTAGCTTGTCAAGATGCGCATTGTTTTCCTGTACCAGTGAAAACACTCGGATCATTAATTTACAGAAAAACCAGATGTCAGTAAGACTGAGTCCTCACATAATGCTCAAGACAATGAGGGAAAAAATATACTGTCACATCCACACTGACATTGCACAACTGTCTGTTTTTGATACGAAATGCATCATTAAGGATTTATGATTCCACAACCAGAGTCTCTATATGTGTCCAAATGTCTACCTTTTGCTGTATTTGTTTCGAAATGCATTGAAACGGGAAGTTTAAGCAACATCCTCTTCATATTAGACCACTCTTTTAAATATCTACAAATGTATATAACCACTCCTGGAATCACAACCTTATCGTGGTGGAAGGGTTTGTGAGCCCCTGTGATCTTGGGAGCCGTGCTGCCTGTTGCATGTAGCTCCTGGTAGGGTCACCCAAGGCAGAGAGGTACCAGGTGAGGGGCCAGACAAAAAGCGATTCTTATAGCCCTTATGAGCAGTACCCACAGAGAAACAGGCACCTCGCCCGGAATAGGGAGACCGGGACCCCTCCTGGAGTTAGGCCTGGGAGGGCAGCCCGTAGGCGAGTGCCTGGTGGCTGGACCTACCACGGGGTCGGGCTGGGCTAAGCCCTGAATGAGCCATGTGGGGCCATCCTCTCATGGGCCCACCACCTGTGAGGGGAAAAATGGGGGCCGGATGCGATGCCACATGGGTGGCGGGTTGGGGCGAGGGCCCCGGCGGACTGGACTTACGGTACAGAAACTGGCTTTTGGTATGTGGAATGTCACCTCTCTGGGGGGGAAGGAGCCTGAAATTGTGCGGGAGGTGGAGCGACACCAACTAGATATAGTTGGGCTCATCTCTATGCACAGCCTTGGCTCTGGAACCAAACTCCTGGATGGGGGCTGGACTCTCTCCTTCTCTGGAGTTGCCCAGGGTGAGAGGCAACGGGCAGGTGTGGGGTTACTTCTTAGCCCCCGACTGAGTGCCACAGTGTTGGAGTTTATCCCGGTGAATGAAAGGGTCGCCTCACTGCGACTTCGGGTTGAAGGGGGAAATCTCTGACTGTCGTGGCGGCATACGTGCCGAATGGCAGCTCGGAGTACCCAGCCTTCCTAGCGACATTGGAAAGTGTCCTAGTGAAGACACCATCTGGGGACTCTGTAGTTCTACTTCAATGCTCGCATTGGCAGTGATGGAGAGACTTGGAGGGGAGTGATTGGGAGGAATGGCCTACCTGATCTGAACCCGAGTGGTGCTTTGTTGTTGGACTTCTGTGCGAGCCATAGCGAACACCATGCTCGAGCATAAAGCGGATCATAAGTGTACCTGGTACCAGAGCTCCTTAGGCCAACGATAGATGATCAACTTTGTAGTCATCTCACCTGTGGCCACATGTCCTGGACACTCAGGTGAAGAGAGGGACAGAGCTGTCAACTGATCACCGCCTGGTGGTGAGTTGGATCAGATAGCGGGGGAGGCTGCCGGACAGACCTGGTAAACTCAAGCGCATAGTGAGGGTGAACTGGGAACAGCTGGCTGAGGACATTGTCTGGAAGGTCTTCAACTCACACCTGCAGAGGAGCTTCTCTGTGATCCCGAGGGAGGTTGGGGAAATGGAGTCCAAATGGACCCTGTTCAAAGCCTCCATTGTTGAGGCGGCAGCTTTGAGCTGTGGGCAGACGGTCATCAGTGCCTGTCGGGGTAGCAACCCAAGGACCCGGTGGTGGACGCCACCAGTGCAGGATGCCGTTAGGCTGAAGAAGGAGGCCTCTCGGGCTTGGCTAGCATGGGGGACTCCGGAATTGGTTGAGAGGCACCGGCACGCCAAAAGGGCTGCAGGAACAGCGGTTATGGAGGCAAAAACTCGGGTATGGGAGGAGTTGGGGGAGACCATGGAAAATGACTTTCGGTTGGCCTCAAACAAGTTCTGGCAAACCGTCAGGCGACTCAGGAGGGGCAGGGAGGGCCTCGTTCAGGCTGTTCTCAGCAGGAATGGGGAGGTTCTAACCTCAACTGAGGATGTGCTTGGACGATGGAAGGAACACTTTGAGGAGCTCCTAAACCCGACCAACACGCCCTCCACAGAGGAGGCAGGGCCAGAGGATTCAGGAGGGTCGTCACCCATTTCTCTGGCAGAGGTCACTGAGGCAGTTAGGAAATTCTGCAGTGACAAAGTGCCAGGAGTAGATGAGATCTGCCCTGAAATGCTGAAGACTTTGGATGTTGCTGGGCTGTCATGGCTGATATGTCTCTTCAGTGTTGCGTGGGAATCGGGGACAGTGCCTGTGGAGTGGCAGATGGGGTGGTGGTGAGCGTGCTCCAATTATTGGGGTATTACACTGCTCAGCCTCCCTGAGAAAGCCTATTCCAGGATACTGGAAAGAAGACTGCGGCCGATTGTTGAACCTCGGATACAGGAGGAACAATGTAGATTCCGTCCTGACCGTGCAACTGTGGACCAGCTGTTCACCCTTGCACAGATACTGGAGGGATCATGGGAGTTTTCCAATCCAGTCTACATGTGTTTTGTGGACCTGGAGAAGGCTTATGATCATGTTCCCCAAGGCGTCCTGTGGGGGCTACTGCGGGAGTATGGGGTGCCAGGTTCACTGCTGCGAGCCGTTCGGTCCCTGTATAACCGCAGTGAGAGTTGTGTCTGTATTCTTGGCACAAAGTCAAACTCGTTCCCAGTGAGTGTTGGACTCTGTCACGGCTGTACCCTGTCTCCAATCTTGTTCTTGATTTTCATGGACAAGATTTCAAGGCACAGTCAGGGTGAGGAGGGCATCCAGTACGGTGGCCTCAGGATTGCGTCTCTGCTTTTTGCAGATGTGGTTCTGTTGGCCTCATCAAACTGTGACCTCCAGCATGCATTGGGACGGTTTGCAGCCGAGTGCGAAGCGGTTGGGATGAGGATCAGCACCTCCAAGTCTGAGGCCATGGTCCTATGCTTTAGAGCCATCTCTGCTAAGCTGAACTGCCTGCAGTGTGTGACTATATCCCGAACAGAGAATGGCAGCAGGACGGGTCGGTCTCTATTTGCATGTGTCTCAAAACCTGCCAAGAGCGACATAAAGACAGAGACGCCAAATCACACACAAATTATAACCGGCTGACTCCAGTTTTAAAGCATTTGTAGTAGGCAACATGACTGATGGTGTTACACTTCTCCTTCTCCCTCCTCAAGAACACTGTCTACGAGCAAAGTTGAGAACTGCTTGCATATTTCATTATCTCTTAAGTATTTTTCAAAGCTTTTATGTTTTATTAATGAGAAGACATCTATGACATCAGTGACAATGGATTTCTGTCTAAAAATAGGCTTTCATTTAGTTTTGAACAACTTCTGGTTTAAACTTTTTTTCTTACTGTACAAATATAAATAAGTTTATTATCCCAACAAATACAGTTACAAATACCTTTATCAATCTATATCTAAATTTTTTGTCATTCTCTCCCTCTCCCTTGTCGATCTTTTGTCCTGAAGAAATGATTAGAATGAAACTGGAGAATTCTACGTTACGCTCCCTGAATTTGTTTTTCTCTCTCCTGAATGGAGATGACCTTCTGAGAAAAAAAAAGAGCTGTAAATTCAAAGAGATTAGCAAAGCTAGCATAATAAACTGAGGATAAAGACATTCAGTCAAATCCTTTGGCACAATACATCAGTCAATAATTCACAAAATGAAGCATTCTAATCCATCTCTAGGCTATCTCAAGTTAATTACTCAGATCCCTCTGTTACGTGTTTTTTCTGCCACTTTCCGGAGTTTCGTTTACTGTCTGGAGCAAAGTTTTGTTTGCTGTTTGGACATCCTGACTAGTTGGTTGACTAGTGCATTGTCATTTTTTATCAGGCATTATGTACAATCTTTAGCTTTTGTACATTGCATCAAGTTGCAAACATACAATTTAAACTGTACTGTATTGTTCAAATATTAAAAAAAGCACACACACACACACACACACACACACACACACACACACACACATATATATATATATATATATATATATATATATATATATATATATATATATACTGCCATGAAAAACACTGACCTTTGGTACCTGAGTCATTGTGGCAGGACTGTTAGAAGAGAATCAGAACAATGGGCTGCTTTAAGCTATAAGCAAGTATATAATATTTCTCTGAGTTGCTGTGTGTGTCTCCCACTGTGCATAGTTAATCACTGTTAAATTAGCAAACGCGCCAAAAGGAGGTTGTTTTTTTTTTACAAAGCATGATGGGAACTGGAGGTCTGTAGTGCATCTGCCTGGAAGCAGTTAGATGATGGATGGAATGACAGGTGTGCAGGTGTGTGTGTGTGTGTTTGCACACGTGGTGCAGAGGTGTTTTGCAGCCGAAGGCTTTCAAAAGTTTTTCGATTTTCAACAAAGGCGGGTTCACTAAAAGTTATTCACATTAGCATATTTAGGACAAGATTGTTATTTTTTTAAAAAATAATGAGCATAAAAATGCCCTTAAATCCTAAACTTTTCACCATCATTTTGACTGGTGGGATTCAAGTGGCCAGGTCAATGAACACAGTTGCTGCTTTAACAGGATGTCTATAACAGACATGTACAATGTAAATTTTTCAGTCTGAATGCAGAGTGAAAATTCATTATAGGTTTATACTCAGCAATATAGAGGCTAATAAGGTCAAATATAGTGCTGTGGATAAAATATTTATCAACATTTTGTCTGCTGCTTCTCAAGTGTTTATTGATTGAAGGTCTGTAGTGCAGGTTTAAATTTATCAGAGAATCAACTGTTAATTTATCACAGTATCCTCCCACATAGGAAAGTTAATTCTTTTAGAGTTCACAAAGACTCTGAACTATTTTTAAAGGAAAGTGCTAAGAAGACACAACAGTAACAACAGGTTCTGTCATTCAATGAGAGAAAAAGACATTTGGCGTCTGTAAATTTTATCGAGAGAGTGGCCACCTGTGAAACCAGTCTCTGGTTGTTTTAACAGATCGTTTAAAATTTAAAGACCTGATGAATAGAATTAGTTCCATTTGACTTTTCTTTATAATGGATGTCTGTGTAATATGTACGGGTATGCAGTCAACAGATCACTAGCACTTTTTCACATGTCTCTGTGAAAAGCTGGACAAATCCCTACAGATAATCAGTAATGATTAACCTGATCACCTCCTGAGTAAAGCTTTGACAGATATGACTGACAGCTGCTAGTGATTCCTGCCAGCTTGTGTTTAAATGTGCATAGGTATGTGTGTGTGTGTGTGTGTGTGTGTGTGTGTGTGTGTATGCACAGTGACAGCGTTTCAGATTAATTCTTCATGGTCAGAGCGGCAGCAGGAGTCAAGTGGATGATTATCATTTGTGACACAGTGGTGACAGCCCAATGCCACCCCCTGTTCCCTGCAGTGTAGAACGAAACCTGTCCTCAGTCAATGGTAATAGCCCGGTGTGTGAGGAAAAGGATTGGTTGTCAGTGTGATTGATAGGAGGTGTGAGGAATGGGGAGTGTTTCCCAGTAGCAGGGCCCATTATCTCTTTGAATGATATTAAAGCTAGTTGAGTGAATGTCCTTTCAGCCCCACTTAATGGCCACCGTCATTTTCTCAGTGCAGTTTCGAGGTCTCCTACAGAACTCCTATAACAACCCCGCTGTGACAATGCTTATACGTGTCTAGAGAAAATACTATGTTTCTGACAAGTAGTATTTGCAAGCTTTTGGTGCTTGCATGAGAACCATGAAAAAAAAAAAGGACTAAAAATGATAATCAGCCAGATCCGTTATTTTATATTCTTATGGATGAGATTCTTAATGCACTAACGGCTTTGAACTAGTCTGACAACCAAGTGCTATGTGTGTTTGTAATGTGTAATGTGTGTGTCACTGTGACATTTTGTGTGTGTGTGTGTGTATGCTTTTTTACTGGACATACTATTCAGAGCTAAATATAGAGTCCTTTACAACAAGTACAGTGGAGTTACAAGAGCCTGATACTATGACTTGGGATGAGCGTGCTATTCACTAGAATTTGGTAGAATGCAGCCAGTTGCCTGGAAACCAGTGTTAATCTTATCGCAGCGCTCTCAACTCTAAAAAGAGGATATATTTCTTTTTAAATATGGACAATAACAACCAGTTGACATAATGAGCAGACAAAAACTACTGTCTACTTCTGCATTTATGTACAATGACACTGGACAGACACTTTACATTTGGAGTTAAGGAGAAATTCGGGTATGTGCCTCTTGCTTAATTTTCCTCCACCACAGTGAAGACAACTGTTATCTCAGCTCAAGAAAGCAGATGTCTTTCAGAAGTGTTTTCATCTCTGAGATGATCCAGCACACTGTTTTGGAGTGCATCAGCTAATGGACAGTCTCTCTGATGCAGCTGCAAAACCATGTAGATTACTGATGTTTGTCTGAAACCATGTGTCAGATTTACACAAACAGAGACAGACAGACAGATACACACACATATCTCATCTCTAAATCTGACACAGTTTTCTATTTTTCTCAAGTGAGGAAATGTGAGCAGACCTACCTTATTTGTGGTTTTCCTCTGTTATTTTCTTAAAAATAATTGTGAACACTGATGATGAAAATGCCTCTCTTCTTTTGTAGTAAAGAGAGAAATGACACACAGGTTTAACGAGAACTTTGATAACGTTGTCCTAGTCATTTTCTTTTCCTCCATCCTCCCACTCATCACAAAACTTGCTCTATCATCTTCTAGCTCTTTGAGGAGCTCATAAGATAATAAAAATGATAACTTCCAGTGGCAACTGTGTTTTATTAGATCAAGCATCTTCCTTCACAGAGACACATCACTCCAGGGGGACGGACTGACCCCAGTTTCCCTCTCCTACCTTTGCAGGGGACAGATTTATTAAGGTGGCCTGGGAATGAGCATGATTATGGGGTGGGCCACTTCATGTACGTTCGCTGACAAATCCAGGCTCAGAGAAATGTTCTCTGCAAGCAATGAACATTTTTTCAACACATCAATTAAACTAGCAAAACCCGTGAGTCATACATGAAGCAAAGGTACCCCAGTGTACCTCTCCAATTTCGAAATCAAGTCATGAGTAATTTCTTTCATCATTTTTATCTCTAGATTTTAATAAATGTCAGTGTTCTTGTTATAATGCACTGGAATGATCATAATTACACTAAAATGCACTGTCATGAGGTTCCGGTTTTCACTGTTAGATTTCTGTGTAGTCGCCAGAGTCTGCTGTCTTACAGACATGAACGTATGCCATACCTTTAAATAAGTTATTGTTACATTTATGTTTCATGATTGTAAATTGTCAATCCTAATGAGAATTTTGAACTCATTAGACATGTTTTCTATACTAAAGGAGTCTTTTTGCTTTTTGCTTTATACTGCATAAGATCATTGTATGTAATCCAAAATGAAACTGGATCAACAGAGGAACATACTATCGTCATAGAGACACATTCCATGGAGATAACAAGATTACAAAGTATTGTACAGTACATAATACCTCTAAATTAGTACATGTTAGCAGCAGTGTTTTCATTATCTTTTTACACACTCTTCCTCTTTTTGTCTCCTCTTTTTCTCTGTCTACCAGCACAGTCGGGACAGGTTGCCAGAGATTTGTATGCACAAGGAAAGCAAATGAATCAGAGAACACGGTCTTCACGTCTTTAATTTTGACTGTAGTTACTTAAATGGCACTGTGTCTGGATGTGTTAGCATGGATCCTTGGCAATTTCCTTTACTATTTCTCTACCATAGCATAATAAAATAATTAGAGTGCCCACAGTTCATTACTCATATCTGTAAGGCTAGAGTTGCAAAATTTAATTTAACTAATGTATGTTAGATGAAAGTGCAGAAATAGCAATTCAAATGTCAGGTTTGAGATAGGAGAAAGGAGCCAAGTCAATCTTTGCTATCAGTGCCGGTTTTTGTTTTTCAGCATTGGTATGGAGTACTTTGTGTGAAGAGCACATACTCTGCTTTGTTTCAGCCAGGTAGCAATCACTTGACATGTACATCATTTGATAGAATAGTTCATGTCATAATTTTGTCTACATGTGTCTAATGGAAGAGAAATGGGTTTGCGGGTGTGTGTGTGTGTGTTTGTGAGGGAAAAGAGACAGGAAGAGAAGGGGAGAGAGTGTGTGTGAGAGAGAGAGAGAGAGAGAGCCATGCTCACCCAGTGTTTTACTCCTTTCTGTATTTGACTCAGCTGTCTATGCTGGATCCCTGCACATGTTAGCCTTCTGTGTAAGTATAATCTATCTCTCTCTGTCTGTCTTCACTCACTCACCTGAATCACTCTGCATTGAGTCAGCATGTCTTTGTATCCCTAAAGCAAATGTAGCCCCACATTGTGTGCTCAAGGCTGGACACGGATAATGCTCCCACTTTAGCCAGCTTTATACTTGCCCAGTTCAAACTTTGCCCTGTCACCAAGGGTGACACTTTCCATACAATCCTCACAGAGTGTGACGTCTTAGGTCATAGCTCTGCACTGATTACTCTGTAACAAGTACATCAGCACATTGCATTTCAATTTAAGTTTTACATTATTACATTGTTGGAACCATTCAATATGACATTTACTAACAGATGATGTTATTCATTGCTACAGTGTATTCATACCGGTATGTACAGGAATTGTTGTTTTTAGACTGTTTTTAGATTTTATTTTGTATTGTCTGTTTGTCTGCCTGCCTGCCTGTCTGTCTGTCTGTCTATCCATCTGTCTGTGTCTGCTTGATAGTTTATTCCTTTGGTATTCCATATAGAATAGTATACTTGAGCAGCAATTTTCTTTTACAGCTCAGGTTAGAGCCAAAGCCTTTTTGGTCCATTGTGTGAACAGTGAAGTGTGATGCAGTAGATGAATGTTTTGAGTGGTTGAGATGAAAGAGGACAGTGGGGTGATCAGGACTGAGTGTGGTGCTCTGTGTATGAGTGGTCATTTATTCATTGTGTTGTATGTTTATTACTATGCTTGGCTCTGGTCTTTCTGCTGATCTAACTGTGTCTCTGTAGTGCTCTCATGGGGGCATTGATTTTGTGGATCAATGAAATATTAGCGAGGGGCGTGTGATTTTGTACATCAAAACTGGCCAGCATGCCAGAAAAACAGCATACAGCAAGGAGTGTGTGTACACTTTGCAAGAGTCCTGATACACAGAGGCGGTCAGTGGCGTATAGGCAGAGTCAGCTGGGTTCCCCCTCATGAAAATGGATTAGAGGCATTGAAAATGGTGATTAAACTGTGGGGGAGGCATGTAAACACTGCTAAAAAAATCTGTCTGAAGTTCAGAAATTAATGGCACATCATTAAGACAGGCTTATTACACATGTATTTTCACTTGATATAACTTTTTGTAACACCAGTAACAAAAGGGATGTGATAATTACATGAAATTGAAAAGGAGTATCATACATGGATAGAGAAAGATCCAGAGACTTCATTAATAATGATTCCACTGTCATCATTAAATGATTTAGTTGCTGAAGCATATCTCTATTCATCAAACACAGCCATGCTCTTCCCTTTTTTCGTTTTCCTATTTAATTTAATGTATTTATTTATTTATTTATTTATTTTAAGAAAACATGACAATTAAAATCTCTTTTTGGCCCCCTACAGTTCAGTATAACCATTGCAGAATGTTCTGCTGCAGCCTGCATAGACTCATATCTAGTAAGAAGCAGTCGTCCTCCTCTGGTTACACTCTCTTTGCTGTCTGAAATGAAACTGAGCTGTCATTTTCATCCTCTAAATTATAGAAGTATAGCCATTCTGACTCTTTACAGAGGACAAAGTATTTCTTTAAAGTTGATTTGATGATACTGCAGACTTAGAGGAGGCATCCTGTGCTGCAGAAGCAAAAGAAAAAAAAAAAGAAAAAGTTCTTAGTTCCATCCTTCAAGGAAACGAGGGCCCAGAACAAGTGACAACCCAGACCTCAGGAGTTCCAAGGCGACACTCGCCCAATGGCATGGAATTATGAATCCAGACTGGTTTGAGATACCTGCCTGTGAGCACAGAATTCGCTCTGGCTTCGTGGTGGCTCAGTGGTTGCCTCACAGCAAGAAGGCCCAAGATTCAAATCCTGGCTGTCCTAGGTCCTTTCTGTGTGGAGTTTGCATGTTCTCCCCGTGTTTGCGTGGGTGTCCTCTGGGTGCTCCGGTTTCCTCCCACCATGCTAGAATTAGTACTCCTGTAAGTGACCTTGACCAAAGCACTGGCAAAATGATCTGGAGTTGGTCCCCGGGCGTTGCCAGTGGTGGCTCCTACTCATAGTGTGTGTGTGTGTGTGTGTGTGTGTGTGTGTGTGTGTGTGTGTGATCACTGGTGTTAAGATGGGTTAAATGCAGAGGCTGTATTTCACTGCTCAGTTTGTATGAGACAAAGTACTTCTTCCTCTTGTTTCCTCATTGGCTTTGTACTTGGAATAGGCTGTGAATGATCTTTTAGGGTACTCTGGTCCTAATGAGGGTTATATGTCTTGCTATACGGTGTTGCATTATAGCAAATCATTTTTACCTCCAACTGTCCCACTCATAGTGACTTTTGATGTTAGTGATTGTGTTGGTTTGGGTGATAGTCAACAGTCTCAAAATGGGAGCTAAAAATTCTCTCTTTTTCATTCATTCTTTCCCTAAAGTATTCAGGTGTGACATTTTTGGAAGCATTTTAAGAACACTCAGAGTAGAAAGCATAAACAGTCTTGCTCTTCCTATTTTTGGCCACTGCAGACTGAGCGTGCATCATCTGACAGGAACACTGTCACAAGTGTTTACACTGAGATGACATTTGCACAGATAGTCCATCTGTGCTTGAGTAAATTGGATGACTCATAGTGGTCAGTCTCCATTTACATTTGTTATGTATGCTTTCACATCTTTGCAGAGACATAGTTATGATAGCCTAGCATTATTCATTTAAACGCTGTTTTACCCCCTTCTGTCTCTCTTCCTGGAATCAGGAAAAAAGGCCTTTTGTTTCACTTCCCAATACAAACTTATTTACTCAGACAGTACAATTATTTGCCCTTGCTATTTAATACGGACACACACACGCAAACACACACAAAAGAGAGAGAAGAAACCATTGGCTATTCCCCCTCCAACCTGTCCATAACCTCTGGCCTCTGATTTAATCCTCTACCAGACTCTGTAATGAATCACATTTTTCATCACAAGTGATTGTGAAGCATTTGAGACGGATGGAATTTAATGAGGGGCCTTAAACACAGTTACAGTGATCCAAACAAAGGGGTTTTCTGTGGTATTAAGGTCAGGAGAGACGCACATATGACTCACACAAAACATGCAAAATTGTTTGCCTTTGTACACAGTTACAAGATCTTTACAACAATCCTTACTACATCTTTACCTTCACACATAGGTAGATGGTCAGTTGCACCTGTTCATTTATTAGTGTCATAGATCTGAGGATCCGAGGGTAAAAAAAAAAAAAAACTGAAAGTACTCATTTTCTCAGATGTGGGTAAAAGGTATTCGTTATCTAAGACATGCAAGTCTGAAGGCCCTGTGTGACCGGGTATGTTTCTGCCTGAGAAACTGCTTTCTTTAGTCAGGAACATCAAGGTGCAGTAACATCTTGTGGAAGGAGCTGCTCCTCTCCTCTCGTGTTCTTTTTCATTTGTACCATCATTGAGCCTCAATAAAGAAGACTACAACCAAAAATCATCTCTACGTGTTTTGATTATTGTACTAACAAATGCAAATGCCCAAAAGAGGTGATGGGGAGAGTGTGAGACAGAGTTCTGCTGTGACAACTTCTCACCCATTGGTACATCCACAGTGATTACTTTTGTCATGCCAAACAATGTTTTCCCTCCAGTCACTGAAATGACTGAAGAGGAATTTCCTCCACTGGTATATCTAATAACATAAAACTTTCTTTTGAGAGCTAAGGATGTTTGCCAGTACACAAAAATGTACCACATCTAAGGTGCCACTAAGTAAAAAAAAAAAGAAAGAAAAGAAAAGAAAAAAATGATCAAATAGCATTCATGCCATCTGTTACACCAGCTGACATATAAATAACGTTATCCAATTCTACTCACGCTGTCAATAAATTGTTTGTTACAGATTAAGTCTAATCCTTCCTTTCTTTGTGCCCCTGAGCTTTTGTTAAGGCTTGTGAGTTGATTCAGATGTTCTATATTATCACCAGAAGTAAATACAAGAAACTCCTTCCCCATTGGTATAAGGTTATGGGTGTTGTTTATTCATTACTACCAAGCCATTGTTATGGATTTCTGACTTTGTATGACATTTTAGTTGAGTGAGAGGCATGATAACCAGGACGTGGAGACCTCTGATATTGCATTTGAATTGTGGCAGATTACATCTTTACTTTTGTTACCATTTTTTGTGGTCTGTCATTTTAAATACATTCACAGTAATAATATAGTAGTGGATTTGACTGCATAAAGTTTATAACCCGATTGTGAAACTATGTATCATCTTGCCAACCGTAAAACACAACGATTTAAGCAGTTTTTGAGTTTGACAGTAATACATTGCTTGCGTTTTTGAACTGGACATAAATTCATAGTTGGCATGGTTTCCTGTACTCAAAACAGTACACAGTACATTTCTATGGAAGCAAGTGTGACATTACAATGTTAATATTTAATAACTGTTTGGAACAGTGAGTAGAACTGTGAATACACTAATTTCCACAACAGTGTATCATTATATGTCTCACTTTGACAATGCCTTTTGCTGATTGATTTCCTGTACTCCCACTACTTAAGGAATAAAACTCAGGATACAGACAATGCATTCATCAATCAGTAGTAAGCTGGATCATTAATACCTGGATCAACATTTTGTCCCCCTGAAACTGTTATTTTTGCATCAAACACTTCTTGCTATGGCTCTGGTGCCAGACTGAATCTCAAAATAGGAGAATAGCCCCACCACACATCCGGGGTGAGGAGGAAAAAAAAAAAAACATAGGCGTAAAACACACAGCTAGTTTCCGAACACTTTGAAGACAATTTGCAAGTTGAAACATTGAATAAATTGCTTGTAGCTCGAACATTGCATCATCCTTTGAGGAGTCCTGGAGATCACAAATAAAGCTGGGAAAAAATGAAACCCAATCAGCAGAAGATCTTAATAATTATCCTTGCAAAACAGCATTTCTTACCAGGTATGTAATTGTCACCGGCATCCATTTTCCCTCTTTCCTTCAATTTCAAAACACCACATTTAATGAAAACCATTTAGAAGCAAATTAGAGCCAACTGAATTAAAAACAGAAAGAGAGAAAAAAGGCTGCACTTTGAAAATTATACCTGTTACAATTGGAGAAAAAAACATCTAAGTAGTTTGACTTATTCCACTCCCCCAAAGACATTAATTCTCATTATTTTAGGTGAGACTTAGGTAAGGCATGTTAAGACCTTGGATTGGTCCAAAACATGTACAGCATCATAAAACTTTCATGATTCTAAAATAAGCACTACTGAGTTTTCATGGGTGCATTTGGCAACCACCCTATGTTTTTTTTTAACATGCAGATTTAATGATGTTTTTGCAGTGTTAAAGCAGGTATTAAAAGCTCTAGTACAGATGTGTGTTGCAGAACTTTTCTAAGTGCCTGCTACCAAGATTTGTAAAATGTCAGAGAGGTTTGTTTATTATTCTGTTTATTCAGCCTAGACCTCCTCCTGTTCCTCCTTATTGCAGACACATCAGAGAGATGCTCTCAAGCTCTGATGGTGGAGCCTGTGTTTTTAAAGACACATTGAGATTCAGGAAGGAGAGCCCCTGTTCTCAGGGCATACATTCTCTTCATTTATTTAAGTGCATTAAGTCCAGCTTGCTCTTGGGAAATGTATTTGTTTCTTTATTAATGTACTCTCAATTTACATTTTGGTGAACAAGGCTCTCTGGCCCCAGTTTCTTTGTTCTATCTATTCATTTCTAAATTATTTCAGGACTGAAAAGAAGATCACATTTCCATATATTTGTGTCAACGCTGTGTGTTCCAAGGCTTTTCTCGATGAACAAAAATCGGTGGTTCTGAGAGTGCTTTTGTATATAAGCTTTGACATATTGGTTTGTGATGTTTGATGGTTTTCAAGGCTGCGGGAAGTTTGGGTGTTTTATGAAATGGAAGTGTTAGGGACTTTGAGAAAGTGAAGGTTTTCACATGTTGTTATGGTACATCACAAAACAGAACTGGAAGAGAGAGAGGTTTTGGAAAAAATATATTACCAATCCATGTACAAATATCTTTATCCTTTATATTTGGGCTTTATTCAGTAATATAAAAACAATTCTGACAAATCAAAAGACTGAACTTGTTCAAAATTCACTCTCTAAATAAATGGGTTCAAACTTTGCAAGGTTACTTAAGTGCATGTGTAACTACTTCTACCACAAGGTTACTTATATTCATACAGAATAGAGCAAGCAGTCAGTTGTTTAAGCAATCTTTAGGGGTTGAAATGCTACATGTTGTTTCGTGTGTGTGTGTGTGTGTGTGTGTGTGTGTGTGTGTTTTGGGGGGGGGGGGGGTCTTTCTTTGGGGCTGATAATTTAATGGTATGCAGCAAGTTCATTTAAAATATTTATTGAGAAAGTTATGTTTTTCATGATCAATTACAGTCTAATTTGGAGTCTGGTATTTTACAAAGTCCAGGTGAACTAATTCGCAGAACATAACCGGGCAAGCAACAGTTATTGCAGTTAATGAAACAAAATTAAAGATTAAGCTGGTGCACTTCTCTTGGCTTTGGAATGTCCTCTACAAAGATTTAAGTGCTTTTTACATGAAAACAGATAACTATCAAATTCAGTGATTGGGATAACATTACTGTTAAGAAATCTCACCCCATGGCAGCTCCATAATTCATTCTCGTGGATGAAAAGAGCTCGAATGGACATTTTGTTAAATTGATTTGATATAATGTGCTTTGAAAGCTTTATCAAAAAGCTATTGAAAGTCTTGACAGCAAGCTGATTGGTCTGATGAGAGCAGGAGGATGAGGTTTCTATTAACGGATCAGGTGTCTTTACAGCTTTAGGCACAAGACAGTTATTAAAAATATGATTAATTAATTTCTGACCAAAGCAATGTGAAAAGAAACTAATGACTAATAGTTGAAAACAAGGCCATATTTTATTTATCTAGTTTATGCATGCTGTTGATGTTAAAAGTTAAATGTAGCTTTTTCATCCAACGAAAATGTAGATATAAGAACAAGCCCTCTCTTCTTCTTCTTCTTCTTCTTCTTCTTCTTCCTCTTCTTCTTTTTCTTCTTATGCCTTTGCCAAATCACAGTGGAGCACGTGCATTGGGCTACTAAAACTCAAAATTTTGGCAAAAATGCATTTTTAAATTTGTATGGATTTTTAAATCAATGTGTCAGTTCCAAAATTATATCGATATGATGTAATTATGCTGTTAATGGAATCCATCTGTTACTTTCGCCAGAGTGCGCCTTGACTGTCACAACATTGTGGCAATATTTATAACATTCTAGAATTTCAATTATTGTTGATAATTAAGGTCTGGAACTGTTGCCAGTTTACCCGCCAAGATTT
>NC_044501.1:19745489-19802989 GCF_902362185.1 Chanos chanos
TGTTCAAGGGGTGAATAAATGTCAGAAATGGCTACAGACTGGGAAAAAAAGGCTACCTTTAAGGTAGAGAAACATTGCTAACTTCAAAGCAGAGACATCTCAGTAAAACACGGGTGAGAATTTTTGTGTCATTCCTTACTCAAGATGAAATTTCAACTTTGATAACCAGGATTTATTTAGCATGACTCGTGAAATTGATGTGGGATAGAATGTCACATTAGAAGACAAAAAACCAAGAAACCAAACCACTTCCTCTGCCTTTAAATGTTTTGAGAACAACTGGTAGCTGGCAGATCTACATAAAACCCTCTAAGTGCCACAAGACATCTTAAAAATCTTCTCTGTGAATACTTCCAGGTAGCTAAGCTACTATGTATACCCCTTCTGCTGATAATATAATAATCCCACCAGAGACACAGTATCGCTCATATCAAACTCTGTTAATTTATGTGTCTCAGATTATCTTTATCTGAGACATAATTTTTCTTTATTGATTCTGAAGCCATTGTAGGTTTGACATCCTTAGCAACATTATCTTTTTTACTGCCACCGAAATAGTGTCTTATTTGATGATACCAGTACATAATATCTGAGAGAGACTGAGGAAAGGTGCATGGCTTCAAATCCTAACCTTATTTTGACTTTGACTGTCTCTGTGACTGTCGTAGGATTTTCCGAACAGCGCTGGATCTCCTCTCTGCAGTTCCAGTCTCTGAGGGAGATCAGTGCTGGTAATGTCTACATCACCAACAACAGTCAGCTCTGCCTCTACAACACAGTCAACTGGACCAGCCTGTTCCGCACCAGCACCCAGAAGGCCCTGATCCGCAACAACAGAGACCCCAAAGAGTGCAGTGAGTGTCTGAGACCACTATGTTTATGTACCTAAACATTAAAAAAATCCATCCATCCTTCCATCCATTCATCAATCCACAGCATGTGACTTGACTAGATATTGGTACATTCAGGTAGCAACTGAACACAATCTCTAATGCAGACAAATGTAAATGCAAGTTATAAAAAGGACAGTCCAATCCTCTTTTCTGAGACACACACACTAGTCATATAGATCTGCCCATGAATAAATGGGCTGGTCAAATGTCCATCCCTGTTTAGGAATAGTAAAACTTAAAACACATTACAGTTTTTAGTAGGGTCCCCATCTTGCGCTCATTTAAGAACCCAAATTCTTGAGTATTTCTTTTGCATGTGCTGAAAGATCCTATTGAGGCAGCTGATTAAGCAGATCTCAACAGAGATTAAGATGGTGAGATAGGGAAAAAAGGAAGCATACTTAATCGCCCATTAGACTAGCTGATGAAGACACTGACAGGCCAAAGAGCTGTTTCCTTCCTGTGATGCAGCCCTGCTGAGTGGTACTTGATGTAATTAGCATGATAATGAGTGTGTGCTAAGCAAAATCAATAGCTCCCTTTACAGACCCATTCATTAGACTTTCGTTCAGATCGATCGAGGGGAGAAGTTAATCTATGTGACCAACTAACAGGCAGACCATAGCTTTTCTCTACATCCACTTTCAAAGATTTAAGTTTGCAAGTTCCATTTTTGAGTTTGTGCATTACATGGAGCGGTGACAATGCCTGCTGCTACTAAATTGCAAAATGAAAGTGAATTTTGACCCTTTATCCATTTTTTAGCCACTTGGCAGACTTACATTTGTAATTTTTGTCGTCAGTGTATATCATATACTTTGGTAATGCATCACTGAACAAGGTGCTGACACAGAAGGTATTAATAAAAAGTTAATACATTTATTGCAACTTTTTCATATCAAAGACAAGACCACTGATATTCAGAAGTATATTACCGCTGGTATTGTTTGCTTGATGAACAATCATTCCTAATTACTGAACTACATGTGACTTTGTTTCCCTGCAATAAGGAGTGTTTGGTGGTGTGTCCATACACACATTACAGAGAATGTGGGCCAGGCCAGTATCTCTCATATCAGTTCCTCTTTGTCTGCAAACTTTCTCTTTAGTCTTACAGTCAGTCTTATCTATGCAACAGGTGAGCCAGCAAGCTAATGCCAGACTCTGTGTGTGTGTGTGCATGTGCGTGTGTGTGTGCGTGTGCGTGTGCGTGTGCGTGTGTGTGTGTGTGTGACTGTGGGGATAGTGTCACCATTGAACTGGAAGAAGCCAAGCTAATCCCACATCCATTCGTCTTAAACAGGCACTGAGCACACATCAAGCACCAACGAAATGCAATGAGAAAATGAACTGCCCATCCATAAGGAATTTAGCTTTTGGGTCTGGGAAAAATATTGAAAAAGAAGACATGTTTGTCAGCTCCCATTTTGCATTTATTTTTATATTTCTTAATTTGGCAGATGCTCTTGTCCAAAGCAATTTACAAGTGGGGCACAACACAGTCCAAGCACACTGCTTTTAGAGCAGCTGCCACAGGGCAAGGTTTCTAGTAACTGACTGGATACAAGTGTGAGACAATTGTAAGAGAGGAGGCTACCATCAAAAATCAGGGGTTGAAGTGGTGCTAATAGTCAGGGGATTTACAAATATTGCAAGAGAGGGAAAAGTCACCCAAAAAGCAGGGATTTAAGCAATTCTAGTCATCAAGGATGCTTTAAACAACAGCCCATGAAGCCAATCTACTACAAACAATGATCACCAAAGCAGGGATGCTACCGATCTTCCTAATGTTACACAAAGTGAATCTCCATGATCGGCAAGCTGTCTTGATGTGGCCAGTGAGGGCTAGCTCATCGTCTATAATTACACCTAGGCTCATGATAGTAATAATGATGAACTTAGCAGAATGGTGGAATTGAACCACTGTCTTTGAAAGGCTGAGTTGGAGATGGTGTTCCCTCATCCAGGCCGTCATGTCTGTGAGGCATACATATATCTGTGCTGAGACTGGGGTAGAGGGAAGGATAAGTAGAGCTGTGTGTCACCGGCAATGTAAATGGATGTGTGTGTGTGTGTAGTGAGAAGTGACGGAGTGATTGGACCCAGTGAGGTGGTGTACAATGAGAAGAGGAGAGGGCCAAGCACTCATCCTTGAGGCACTCCAGTCATTTCTAGATGTGACTTGAACATGGCACCTCTCCACAATGTCCTGTGGGACTTTCCTGAGAGATAGGACTCAAACCATCTGCATCAGAGATAAGTGTGAGACAGATGGCTTGTAAGGGATGTGGGGGATAGGTTCAAGGTATTGGGTCTATGGGTGAGGAGGAATTTAGAGAGTGGAGAATCTGGAGAGAGAGGATGTGTGTGTGGGAAGAGGCTAGTATATATGCATGGCACAGGGAATTGGCTGCTCTTTGAGCAAGTCATCAGCAGCTGTGGGGCAGTGGTGGAGGATGGAGGAGTGGTCAAAGTACAGAATAGTTCATGTGTGTCAGTGGTGTTTGTTCTAATAGTAACTAGTTATAGCATCTGCACTTTTAGAAGAAAAGCTGTATAAAAGTGATTGATACTCATGTAGATCATCAAGGTTGTGTACCATTACCTCTCAGCTTTCCTGAGCTTGTTTGGTTGACCACAGATAGTATTGGAAAGCCAGGGATGACAGGGAGCTAAATGTGCAGATCTGGAGAAAGGAGACAGAGGCAGCCGAAGCTTGAGGTTAAGTTAGAGCAGAACATATCTGTAGCACCATCTTCATCAAGTGAGGAGAGCTGTTTTAGTGAGGGGAGAGCTGAGGATACCGGAAAGAAAAAATGAGTTTTATCTCAGCATTCACTTAAAAGGGTAGCCTGCTTGTTTCTTCATGATATACTGAAAAGTATGGGATTTTGGGCCTGGCTTGCCAAAGCTCAAATCCTACATAGGACATCAACACTCTAACCTTTACAACTATGTGTTTTTTTGTTTTTTTGTATTTTTGTGTATTTTTTGTACAGATACCTGAATTCATAATGACTTTTGTTGTTTTCACCCCAGATTTCCCTTGTTCTCTAGCCCTAACAGTGTCTCACACAGTTGTCACACAGGTGTCGACTAATATCTTCCAGAATACTCTCAAATGCTCTGCAAACACAAAAAACTACCCTGATATGATGTAAGACCCTTCACCAAACTCATTTTACCCCAAAAAAAGGCTATTCTCTGTGGGCCTGCCAGATGAAGACATCTGTCAACGTTGACATCACTCAACTGAGGACCACTTACAGACATACTGGAATTGCTCCCCCATTCATAAAGGCTACTCTGGGATAATCTCATTACTATTGAACTTCATCTCCCAGATGATTCCAGAAGACTATGCATTTTCCTCTCTCTGTGACATTACGAAGCTCAAGTGTTCAAAGTAAGAGTCAAAATTTCTGTCCTTATCATCAGTCTTAGTGAATAAGGTTATTTTTCTGAATGGGAAGGGCAGAAGTGAAATATTCCTTTCTCACTGCCACTTGCTGATGGATAGAAGAGACCCCAAAACTGGAAAAACAGAGTGTGAAGGAAAAAAAAAAAATATATATATATATATATATATATATATATATATATATATATATATATATATATATATATACATACATACACACACACACACACACACACACACACACACACACCACACACACACACACATATACATATATATATATATATATATTTACATTTTTTTCCCTACACACTCTATTTTTCCATTTACCTAATTTCATAATGACTTTTGTTGTTTTCACCCCAGATTTCTCTTGTTCTCTAGCCCTAACAGTATATAAACTTGATTAAAGATGAATTTAATTGTCATGCTGGTGGTGTGGTGCAGGACCCAAGTGCAAAGACACGATGGTTGACGGTGACAAAACAGAAGGCCTTACTGATAAACTGAAGATTAAAATACAAGTGCAAACAGGAACAAAAAAACTGATAGCAAAATGGTGCAGCATGACAGTGTGCACTAAAACACAAACAACGATAGCCAAAAGACAAGGCAAACACTAGGGCATAAATAGAAGGAGAACTAATCAGGGCAAAACAGGATTGGGTGAAATTAACAAGGTAATAATTAGACGAACAGGTACAGGTGAGGGGCGGAGACAGACAGAGAACAGGAGCACAAAGACATGTCAAACCAAAAATCCAAAATGGCGGTGCAGGTTGTGACATTAATATTCTATCCATTTTCTCTGATTATCAGATCCTTGTTCTTCATATTCTCACACATAGACAATAACAATCTCCTGAAGACTGATATGTGTGATTTGAGAGTGAAAGATCACACAGAGTTTGACATCAGGAAGGCCTTCTGAAGTTACATTTCAGAGAATAAAACAGAAATGTATAACAGAAGAGGGAAAGACAGTTAACTGATGATGACTAGGGATGGTTCATTCATTCTTGGATCTGGAATGTATGAGGAAAATGTTGATTTCAGTAACAGCTCAGCATCTGGACTTAAAAGACTTAAAACATATTCAGTTTAAGTCGTTACAGTGATGATCATATTTAACTTTATAGATCATTTGTACCATTTAACCCTGATAAAAGATCTTTAATTTAACGGTAAGTTAAAGACTTGGTAATGAATTGGGATGGATAACAGGAGTGAGATCCCTGGGAATTGAGATTGGATAGTCCTGCAGTTTTCTCGTGGTTGATCAGGGACAGGTTGAAATCCAGTCATATCAGTGGCAGGAAGATCAGGTTTTGAGCCTGAGAAAAGGGGAGGGGTGGGGGCATCTGTTCATCTACCTCTCACATTATGTTTTAAGGAGTGGTTTTAGGAGGTGCAGCTGGACCTCCTCAAACACTGGCAGGTTTTAGTAGTCTGTCTGATAAGAGAGCTGTCCAAGATTCCTGCTCCTTTATCTGACAGCTCTCCTCCGTTTGGGGCCCAGATGTTTGTATATCCTGTCAGCGCTGAGACATTTCATGACAACAGAGGGGAGCATACGCTGAATTACATAAAGTTTTCATTTGAGCATGTGTAAATAAGATAGTGATGAAGTGAAGGTAATTTGTTCAGTTATTGATTGAACACATCTATCTCAAGGAATGAAAGGAAAAAAAAATATTTATCAGCGTTACCAAGGTGTAGCACTTTTACAGGTTACAGAATCCTACTGAATGTATATATAACAGGTAAATTACTTAAATGCTATCCATGCAAACCTATCTTTAATTCTCCAACGGACCAAAACTGAATGTTGTCACTGCTGTAATGTGAGTAGTTAATGTTGCTGAAAATCTGATAAAATCCTTGGTTTTTCAAGTATGAGGAAATACAGTGTATATATGTAGAGTTAGATTCTATGAAATATCAGGCTTGAAGAGTTTTTTCCTTGAAATGCCTTGAAAACAGCAGAGGTAGAATTCCTTTAGGCAAGACCATTCTCTGCAAAGTAATAACCTTACATGGACAAATAAATTCTTTCTAATGTATGAGCAGGGGTAAATTGGAGAAAGTATAAGCAAGTTTTAAGTTTTCAATATGTCAAATGTGGTCAAATAAAGAAATAATATGTATATCCTAGCTAAATACTCATTTCTCAACATCTCCTGGGCTTTCATCACTTGTTAGGGGTGAGAATGCCTTTTTAGGAAAGAAATGAAACAGGAAACTTTGCCAGGGACTAACATTTGGAGCGTAAGGAAAAAGGTAATATACCAACCAATGACAGCTAAGTGAATGTTTGAGTATTCTACTGTTTCATTACGACGCTATAATCTTTTATTGACTTTACCAGAATAGATTCTGTACTGCAAAAAGTAGGTAATCAACTGATTCTAACCCACAATCCCATTCCCTATCTGCTCTGTACTGATTTACTGTCACTGAGACGCTTATTCTTTGTGTTTGGATTTAAAAGTTGAGTTATTAGTATTCTCTGGAGGTGAAGCAGCGAGACGCAGACACAGAGAATTTATATGGATCTCCTCCAGAATGCCCAAACAGCCCATTAAGAAACATGGTCTTGTCAGTGTATGTTTGGCTTATTTGCATCTCATATATCAGTGTTATAGACAGCTGTCAGCCCAAAGATACTGGTTCCATTGAAAAGCTGCCAGAGAGGCAGGCATTCTGAAGGCTCTTCTCCCGTTTAAACTATATGTATATGTGTGTGTGTGTGTGTGTGTGTGTGTAATGGTGTAGTGTGTGTGTGTGTGTGTGTGTGTGTGTGTGTGTGTAATGGTGTAATGTGTTTGTGTGTGTGTGTGTGTGTGTGTGTGTGTGTGTGTTTGTGTGTATGTGTTTTTGCATACACTGTATAAGTTTGTGTGTTATGGGAGGACTAACAGATACAATGTCTGAGGACAGTGGTCAAATTCTATGGTTTAAAAGAAGGTGGGTATCTGGCAAAGTTACAGTGCTAATTTATCCTCTGTTGTAGCTTAGGTGAAACTAAATCTTTGTGAATATCACACTGAGACATCTGAAAAATTGTGTTATTTTAAGTATGAAATATATTCATATACATGGCATATTTATATATTTGCAGGGGAATCTTACTTGGGCTTTAGGACTGTGAAAAGCTGAGAAAAGTTTTTTTTTTTTTTTATCCCAGTGATTAAGTGAGATATACTCTGTTAGCCTTTGTCTGCATATGTTCAGTTGCACACTGTCTGTACGTGCTTATAAATGGCAGTAAACACAAGAAGAAGAAGAAGAAGAAGAAGAAGAAGAAGAAGAAGAAGAATTGGCTCATAAAATATACTGTCTGTAAAGTATCAACTACTTTACAGAATTTTTGTTAATAGTTCAAATGTTCTTCGCAAATGGTTCATTAATATATCAGAAGTGTTACCCCTAATCTTAATGAATTATTGCCTAGATATAGCCTGAAGTTGAAATCTATAAAAAATTGAATGGTGAGGTTCAGCACTGTGTGGTGTGGACAGCGCCCATACACAGGTTCAGTACTATAGTGCTGGACAGCTCTGTTTTATCTGTACTGATACACTGTATTTTTCCCAGCTCAGTTCACACCCTCCAAGCAAATTGGGTGTTAAGGCATGAAATATGAAACCACTGAAGAGCAAAGAGGAATTTTAGACTGATTTGCATGTTTGTGCTCTTCAAGTGATAGAGTCGTAGTGTTTGTGTGTGTGATGATGCATGGGCAGTAGATTAAGATTACAGATTAAGATTACAATTCACCTGATCTCATTCTCAGATCCTAATCACAGCAACACTCTGATTTACTATCCTCATTGGAATTGTTATCCAGTTTGCATCCAATTGGCTCTTTATCAGATAACAAAACAATTCACAACACTTACTTATGTAACTGCACACAATACATGCATGCACACAAATGCATACACACATGTGCACACACAGACCCACAAGCATAAAGAGACGCATACACATACTCATACACATTGCACACACAAGTATGCGCACGCACGCACACAGACACACACACACACACGCACACACAGGTACACACAGGTACACACTTTATTTTTACGTCTTGGACAGTAAATGCTCATTTTCTCTGTTTCTCACTCTCACTCTTAAATAAACCAGTACTTCGCAGACTGAAGGGAGTTAAGGAAAATATTTACTTGGGGTATCGGGAAACACATCAATATCCATATCCAGATCCAATGTGATGATGAAATTCCATCTGTTGTCAGTAAAGATGGATGTAGATGGCACTCACTTTTACCAGTTGGCGAAAATCAGTAAACATTTTCATGAAATTGTGAATTTAGTTCGATTTCTAGTTGACAATTAAAATGGTGCAATTAAAATTATGACTACGACAAAAATAAATAAATAAATAAATACAAATTTACAAATATGTTCCATCAAATTAAAATCATTTTAATTAAAAATTTTGATTAAAAAATATTTTTGATTCTTTATGCCTGAAGGCATGAACTGTTGCTTAGTTTGTCCAGCTGGGACTACATGGACCTCATGGTGGGTGGAGCCAGAGCTGTTACCTCACTATTTCATGTCTTTCATCAGAGAACTGACTAAAAATGGCTTAAATACATGATATCACTGGCACGTTCATCCCTCCACCCCCTCTTCTTCAAATGTTTGTTTTCTACTGTCTACTGAATGCTTGAAAAACAATTTCTAGTGTGAGTCGAAGGCATTGAATCTCAAATACATCAGTGTCTCAGTGTTGAATGTAAATTTTGAAGAGTGTATGAGAGATAACGTGGAAATACACAAATAAAGTGCGCCATCTTTCAGAGTCACGGTCAATGAAATGTGTAATCACAAGTATTGGAGCATGAATAACGTTGAAAATAAATGCTGTTTGAATCAAATGGTAAACCTTTACTTTCTTTGTCTCTCTCTGATAAAGTGAATGTTCTCTCAACAAACTGTTGCCAGAACAGGCCGTCTAGTTGCACCCCACTGGCCCACTTTACACTGCATTAAGCACATTGTGGATGCGCCCTCAATCAGCACACACAATCAGGGTACCTGTGGAGCTCTGGATGAAGATGCTGAGTTCTGAATATTGTTTAGCAGTGTGGGGTCCAGCTCTTTACATCAAGTTTGTGATTCCTGAACCAGCAGGTGATCCGTTCCCTAAATCATCCGGAGATAATCCTGTAGGAGCAGCAAGAGGCCGCCCCTGCACCTCACACTTCTTGTTGTTATTGTTTTTGGGGTTTTCTTTTGTTTTGGTTTGGTTTAGGGTTTTTTTTATTATTGTTTTGGCTAGATGGATGGGTGAATTCTCAAGTCTCTGTTTCTCTGAAGGACAAGTGGTGAAACATGACTGTGGAATCAGTGTAAGAATTAGAATCATGAGGAGGCACACAGGTTGTCTGCAGAGAACATCACTAATGGTTTTTGTATTTCATATTCCTTTCTCCTCATATTTCTGTTTTAATTACATCTTAAGGACAGTGATTAGATAGAAAAAAAAGTAGTTTTTTGTCCCTGAATGGCTGCTTTAATTATTATTCTGTTTTGCATTTACAAAGCACCTATAAAAAATATAGGGAATAGGCTAAAATCACCATTTTTTTTGTTGAAAGTTTAATGTAGATTTAAAGAGACGGCTACAAATTATGCCATTGTTTTTGCAAAGTAGCGAGTATGTTGTGCCCTTAGACATGACCAGTTGCAAAGGTCACCTTTGTAATCAACTCACCTGACTCACAGTTATAGACATAGGCTAAACTACGCAGCAAGGACATACAGCCCCTCCCTCCATCAAGTTATCTTCCCCTTCAAGATACATTCTACTGCAGTACCATGTAACTCTGTAAATTGGTTGGCCCAGTGTTGTAAAGACAGACAGGGATTTATTATTATTATTATGATGATGATGATTATTGCCAAATGCAGACACTGACATAATGATTATTAATCAAGCCTCAGGCAGTACCAGATTGAGCAGGCTCATGGACAACTAGGGCTTCCACTAATGATTATTTTTCTATCGATTAATCTATGGACTATTTTACCGATTAGTCAATTAATCTAAATGATTAATTTTCCTCCAAAAATCAAATTGACCATTTCATTTAAGTTCATTTTATTTTGACAGCAACAAACTGTATCTCACACTCTCCCATGCCTTACAGTAATTTAGCAAACCCACAGCTTTCAGTAGTCGATAAACTTAAAGCTAGCCGTTTCTAAGAGTTCACTGAATAAAAGACAACATGTGGCATTTTTATATAATTAACCCTGTAACCATTTGGATATGTGGAATATTCTTGCAAGACATGCCAAGTGCTAGCATCTTTGAAAAGTAATTTAATGTCATACATAATCTGAGAGTATGCACAGCAGGTTTATTTGTAGTGAAACAATACAAAGTGACATTTGTATTGAATTATCTGCAAGAGGCCAAACTTCTGAACCACTCTGCTCCTTCATTCCTTGGTTCTATTTTTCACAGGAAATGCTGAGGAGGAAGACTAGGTCTGAGGAGGCCTAGCTTGTCTGACAGGCTGTTAGGAGAGATGTGTGGATGAGTTATAATCTGACAGACTGTTGGGAGACATGTGTGGATGCGTTACAATCTGACAGGCTATTAGGAGAGATGTGTGGATGTGTTATAACCTGACAGGCTGTTAGGGGGGATGTGTGGATGTGTTATAATCTGACAGGTTGTTAGGAGAAATGTGTGGATGTGTTATAATCTGATGGAGCCAAAACAGCTTTACATCTTGTTTTAAAGGCCAATCTTGAAGATTTTTGAATTGTGTCCTCGTGAGGATAAATGTGAACACTAAGAGCATCATTTCATAACATTTTCTTTGAATTTGTTTTGAATGTTTCCCATGATATAACCACCATCCAACATTTCACACTCTTCTGAAACATGATGTTATCTTAAGATTACATGAGCAAAGCAATGTATATTATTATGTTTATGAAAAATAAACATGTAATATTTAATATTATTATGTTTATGAAAAGTAAATGTGTAATATTTAAATAAAATAAATAAATTGTAATATTAAGACAACTGACCATAGCTGAATGAAGTTCTATTTAATGTTCAAAAGACTGCTAGAAATGCAGACCGTACAAATATATGTAAATATATGGAATGGTAAATGAATCTACTATATATTATAGAAAATAATGAATTCTAAAGAGCAAAGCTGGTAGTATGGAGTCTCAAAAGATGCTGGTAGATGTTCTCGGTGTTCTTGATCTTTTCAATCGTCCACAGCAGCAAAAGAAAATCTCCCACCACCTTCTTTTCTTTTTCAGGGCTGGAGAAAGACAGGGAGTAATTTTAGAGTGAGTGACAGCTTCATCTAATCAAGCACCCTGGAGGGTAATGACAAGATATCAGAATATATGAGTGAACAACAGTTGGACTAAGATACGACTATGAGACTCTCTGAGAGATTTCAAATATTCTCACATATAAAACATAAAAATTGAAAACTTTTCTCCACTTTTCTCAGCCCCTCTGTCTCTCATCTGTTAAACACACAAAACCAGATGAACATTTGCAGTAAATTGGATTAGATCCATGAGAAATGTTGCCTTTGAGTGTGTAATGATAATCATTTTGATAAATGTTGGGTCATACTCTCTTCTGAATAATTTACACAATACAGAGTAATATAACACTATAACAATAACAATGTAATAGAACAACATCCAATAAAACATTGACAAATGTACACTGCTTAGGCACCAAAGTGATGTCCTAAGGACAAATACAGGTTGATTGGGCATGCTAACATTCAAAAGCAATTAACTACATGTTTGTCTCACCAGTTGTTGTTTTTCCTGTTCTGTCAAAGGTCTGTAGATTTCTGCTCGGTCCTCTTCTTTTTCCTTCTCAGTCAGTACTTCCAGGCTAGTCTTCAGTCTCTGTGTTTGACTGGTACTCTTGACTGCTGGAATATTGACACAGAATGGGGTACAGTCCCCATCCTTAGTGTCCTCAGAGAAGCTGATGACAGGTTTCAAATGATCCACCATGTGTTTGCTCAATATTTTAAATAATTCCAGATTTTCAGACATGTCGTCGTACAAATTATATCTCAAGAAAGGTCCCTCAAATTTATCCAAGCGAGGTATGGTCTTCAGTTCATCGTGTAAAGAGAACTTAACACGGCAGGCATAATCTCTCGTGCTCTCTGGGTCTGACAGCGCCTTGTCCAGGTTACGGAGGAACACTCTGTTCTTCTGATATTTGACCAGCCCCTCTTGTAGCAAAACGCACAAGTGTTTGACGAAACTGTCTTCTCGAGATGAGGGCTCAATGTTTGTGTCAGTGAGATTAAAACGCAAGGCTATACGTAGGACCATCAGCACGACATCAAGAAGGACAATTCATTTTTTGATCGCATCATTGTCTGGTAAATCCCTCACATTTGCCGAGTTTTTTTGGCTCTTAATTGGGAAGTTTATACCAGCCATCACATGTCTGGTGTACGAAACACTGTGCCCAGGACTGGAAGTCAGCACAGTCTGCTCTTTCTCCACATCTCCAAAGATTCTAGCTCTTGGAAACTGTCTCAGGACAGCTGAAGGGCTGCAGTCCATAGCTAATGGGTCTCAGTTTCTCCATTAAGCACATCATTGTCATCTTCATTTCTTAATATCCCAAAGGGAATCCATATGGCATCACTTTTGTGATCACCACGCTCAGCGACTCTTTGTAAGACATGCTCCATCTTAGGCTCTTGGTTAAGACGGTATGCCCTCCTGAATGTGCTAAGAGACCGTATCCAAAGTCCAAATTCGTTGTACATGTCCATTTTCATGGAATCTGGCAATGGTGCAGAGAACAAATCCTCCACCTTCTCCTCCTCCATTTTCTTAGCTGACTCCGGGAAGCACCCATCATCTGAAGGACGATCATATAACTTCAGTATTTCGTTGATCACAACGCTTGGGAGGGTAGCTAGCACATGAGGGTCCTTGGCCGCTACCAGTTTTTTTACCTGGATGGTTGTGCCAAAGTTTTTAATCATGGCACTCTGAAGATTCAAGGTGGCTCTGTAAAGGGTCAAAGTTGGTAATGCAGCCTCTTCATTCACCTCAATATCAGGAATTTTGGACAAAACTTTATGTGTCATTGCAGAGACTCTGACACACAATGCCAAAAGCTCTTGTTTTGGTAACTCCCGAGTGCCTCTTTTGTTGAGAGGATGAAGTTTCAAAAGTAGTCTGGTCACCAAGTCGTCCACCAGTTCACTTTTTACCGTATACTTTACTGGAATTCGAGTGGACGTGATTATGTTTTTTGTCATTTCATGGTCATACCCCAAAGACTTGTCTGACAGGCAATGGGCAATGTCTTTTGCAACAAGACGAGCAACATGGTGGACTATGATTCTTGACCAGATCCCCACTTCTGCTTCTTCAAGTCCGCTCCATGATCCTATCAAGCCTTCCAGTTTCTTCACTATGCATCTGGCAACCTCAGGGGCAGTAGACAGATCCTGCAAAACACTGGCAGAGACCTCCACTCCAATCACTTGGATCCAGGGGAACTTCTTAAACAATGTCTTGATCTCACCCACAATGGACCACACAAGTGGAGAATCACTGCTTGTGTCTGTGTCGTCTTTTGGCTGGAACAGGACCCGATCAATTATCTTTGCAATGGTGTTTTCACACACTGCAATCTGCCTTGGGATCCATGTGCTTATGGATGCAAGCCTTTTTAGCCTGAATTCCATGTCATTTAAGGCACTAATAACAATAGACTGATCCAAGTACCTTCCCATGGGTGGATCGTTTTGGGCATCCACACTGGAAATCTCAGCAATCTTCAGGAAGACTGCGTTTATGACATCTTTAGCTTCGGCTTTGGAATTAAGGAACATCTCCAGTAGTTTGGTGGTGGGGGATAATCCATTGCATTTACAGAGGTAGTTAAAAATCTTTCTTCTCACCTTCTCGATAACTGCTGATGTGAGATTCTCAGCATTCAAGAAGGGATTCTCCAGCTGATTCGAGTCCCTCCTTGACATCTCCATTACTGTGTTGCTAAAGGTTGGCAGGTTAAAAAGGTCCTTCATAGCACCATTGTTCTCTCTAGAACATGTTCTGGTCTTTATCAGTGAGTTGTGTCTGATCAGAGGTCCCATTACTGTCAGCTGCTGAACTGGATCATCTAGTAGGCACTTAATCATTCTGCTGCAGCTCCGTAATATTATGGAGGCTTCTGGTGATTTGGGAGAGACTCGTGGAGGGGGTGCTGAGCATGGTCTACTGGCACTCTGTGCTCTTGGTGAGCTCTTCAAATATAAGAGGGAGAGAAAGAGAAAGCAAGGACTAGGAGAAAGAGAGAGATACAGAGAAACAAAGAGAGAGAGAGAGAAAGTGATTAGAATACTGGGCTTGAAAATGTTAAAAATAAGTAAACTTATCTAAGAAAGCACTTACCTCTTCCTGAGACCCCAGTAAAATTGGCATGAGGATTTTGATGACACGCGAGTCCAGGGCTGGTCTGAATTTCTCAATCAAGGCCTCTAGCCCCTTAAAGGTCATCTTTACAACGGGAGAGAAATTGTGTTTTCAGAATGCTTTCCAGGTGAGTACAAATCAGTTAAATGTTTGCTGTCACCTAATGCATCATCCAATTGGATCAATAAAAAAAAGTGCATTTTCTCGAACTTATGGATAATATAATTTTTATTTGACTTTGGTATAGACATGTAAAGCCCTTTTAGACTATAAATAGTGATATTGGGCTCTAAATAAACTTATATTATTATTATTATTATTATTATTGTTGTTGTTGTTGGTGTTGTTGTTTATGGCCATATTACCGTCAAAGTGAATTGCTGAGAGAGGCTTAGTTCCGTGCGGACCTCACGGAGCACTTCCTCCTCAATTGCTTCTACCTTGCATCGGCTTTTAACGACCCACATCTACATATGTTTAACAGAGTGTTCCATTAAAATGTCATCCAACGAAGTCATGCAGGTAATATTTTCTTATTTTTATAAAGACATGCTAATTTCCTCATTTAACACAGTATCTACGCAAAGAAAATGCTTGTAGACTTGCAGCAGCATGATGAGTTTCCACAGTTACTCACCAGTTCATTGAGATGGACTATCCTCTTTCCAAAGAAGTCTTGAAAGCTTAAAAAAATAAAATACGGCACGTGAATAATTTGTTTAACAAGAGGGTCTATCACTACATCCTTCTGTCCTATCACTACGGCAGTCAAGACTACTACAAAGCATAACCAAGAATTTAACAGCAAGTTACTCTCAAAAGGTATGTCTTGTTAGGAAACTGGCAATATTCTATGAAAGAAAAAATCAGAGCATTGCTGAGACATTTTACTATTGATAGCCTCACACTCACTTCTCAGTGAAGGCTGTTTTCCCATGGAAGATGCTCCATTCCTTCATGTGAGTGGTTGTGATATGTGGTGGCAGGACATTCTCTCTCTGGACCAGAAACTGTTTGAGCAGATTTCCCTGTAATACAGAACGATCCATTGCAGTCAATGCAGGGAATAATTTACATCTGGTAAAGGCAAAGTCATTGAATTTTGACATAGACTTACCTGCTCATTGAATTGAGCCTTTTCCCATGAGGCATTTCTCTTCAAGTGGTTAGAAGTCATATTTCTGACGTTCTGCACAAAAAAGACAAAGAACTAAGATCGGAGAAGATGAAACAAAACTACTGTAGTTCTTATTTGCAAAAGTCTTTGCCAATTTAAATTCTCACAGACAACACGCAATATATCATCCATGTAAATTGTGTGGACGTTGAACTCTAAACTTCATAAGACTGTATCTGTGGTGTCAAGTTAATTTTTTTTATTGTTTTTGAAAATGCGCTCTGTGAGTCATAGTTTGTTGTTCTTAAATGTATACTAAAATGTATTGCCGTAACAACTGCAACATAAAGAAGTTTCAACAGATAAAGGTTAAAACAATAATTTTTTAGAGCATCACTACCACTACTACTACTACTACTACTACTAAGTTTACCTCCTGAATATTTTATGAAAAGGGATCAGAACCGGCGGCGTTGTAAACTGATGCAGGAAACTCTGGGGAAAAAATCAAATTAATACCACCAAACACAGCGAGTGAAAATTTGAGTTCGTCCTACTTGCCAGAGGTCCCGTGTGGATTCTCAAAATAAAAAAGACTTTTAAAATTTCTCTTATAATACTTCTTAATAAGATAGACGCTAAGATACAGGACTGACAATTCTAACAACAACCAGTTAAACAATTATTGGTCTAAACGTGAAAAAATGAACAGTTGATTTTCCAATAACTGCAGAGATTTCGATAGTAAATGAAGCTAAACTTTTCTGCTTAAACAGAAAAACGATGTGACCGATTAATTCTCTTCGTAGCCGAAAGGCCTATAAGCAGGCCGATGTCGGGACTCGAGACGAAAATCTGAATAGTCGTATGGATTTTTAAAAATTGCAGGTATAGAGGTGAGAAGTCGAGGATGTTAAAATTCAAATCTGAAGTCTCAGAGAAAATCGCAAGGTTTTGCTATCTGGAGAGCAGCGTAAAAGCGTGTGCTTTCAGCAAAGTTGTAAACAACTCTGACCAGTGCTTGATTCTGGACATTCTATAGTGACCAGGAGCAGTACGTGTTGACATGGAGACGCAATTTTCAAATTTTCAGAATTACAGCTCAACCTCATAAATCTTCGCAGTACGCCCGTGTCATATTACACAGCAAAAAAACTTTTTTTGACAAACTGATGGACACAAGACTTTGTATTATCTATAAATTACGGAATAAAAAATGCAGCCGGACTATGAAGAAAAGACTATGGCCCTGTGATTGGATTTTTTTTTCCGTAAAATTACGACTTTATTCTAGTATTGTGATTTTTTTCGCAATTACAATTTTATTGTCGTAACATTACTATTCTCGAAATGTGGGCAACCCATTGAAAAATGTTACTTTATTACCAAGGTTGGAACAGAAATAAAAAGAGGAATTTGTTCCAGTCACAAAAGTGAAACGAAACGGTTGTCACATTGAGAATAGTCGCTCACTCTCACCCTCCTGTCCACTCATATTTATCGGCATGTGTCCCAGTTAATATGATTGTATGGAAGTAGCTGATTGTTACATTTATGCAAGCCAAGCGAAACATCTTAGGACTGCAAATCTACTACTGTACATATCATCATTCTTAAAATTCAAACATGTTGGATTAAAAACATTATCTAGCTAAAAACGCTACATAGGCTATCCCTTGTCGGGCATGTTGATCGTATGATTTCGTGAGCGGCCGAATGTTGCTACCTTAATAAGGAGTTGTGGGACGGCAGTATTTCCTTTTCTTTCGTAAAGGCTGGTCCAGTGTACCCTATGCTAAAGGAGATAAGAAAGGAAGCACTGAAGCCCCTTTCCTTGGCATTTGGAGAATTCACCCAGCTTTGATCGTGGCCGCTACTTAGATACTGTACTTCCGGGTCACTTCACTCAGTGAGGAGCCTTCCTAAGCAAAAAAGACTATTCGACCTTACCCTTGGACTCTTCTGCAGCAGCCATGATTTTTTAAAACCGCAGGGTTGACTGGAGCCGACAAACGACAAAGGGGCCAAAAACCACCGACGTCATGCACGCAGCAATAACTTAGTGATAAACGTTTGTTGTAATGAATTGGAGCGTTGTAGAAATAAATGTAAATTCACCTTTAAAAAAAAAAAGCATCGGTTTAAAATATTGATGTCGACACATTTTCAGCATCAACTCATTGATCGACCAATCGCGGCAGCCCTACTACCGAGAATCCCTCTACGCTGGACAGGTACCTGCTCTAAGACGTTACTGTGGTTTTCCCTTGCCTTCTCTTGTGAATCGCTGCTTGAGGAGGCTATCCTGCATTTTTTTTACAGGCTTTGAAGATGGTTGAATGACGTGATGTGATTAGAGAAATACATAGGCACGTGAAAAAAATATGGTGAGAGAAGCCAGAGGGGAGCTTTCAAATGTGTTCCTTGAACCTGCAGTCACAGTCACTATCAGCTTAACAACAGGTTTTTCCTTCAGGTTAGAAATGACAACATTGTTTGCACTGCATCCTCTCTATTTGTCACTGATTAGCTCTAATGTTCTCCCTCACCTAGTCCCCTACAGGATGAATTTTTAATGAAATAATTTGGTTTCAACTGCATTCTTTCCTGGTTCATGGGAGGAAAAAAGTGAGAATTGAGTCAGTGAAAAGTCGCCCACGATAATTGCCACACTTCTTCAATTCTGAATTTTGGTTTTGTATTTTGTCTCTCATCATGGCAATATCAAAAAGACTGACTGGAGGAACTGATGTAAATAGTCAACAGTAATTATTTATTATCACATCAAGTTTGGTAAAATATTTTGCAAAAAGGTTAGAGCAGGTCGAATTGTCTCATGTCACCATTTCAGTGGATAACCCTGTGTAACCTGTATGCTATTTTACTGCCTTCTCTTAACTCAAATCTGCCTTTTATCACATCACAAGCCCGATTCTGAAAGATCCTCTCCACAGGGTGCTTCTGAAACGTCCCCCAAGACAGAGAAAGTATAGGGGAAAAGATTGAACAAGTTTTGCAAAAACCTTCCAATTACCTCAGAGGTTCAGCCACAGTAAATGATGAGTAAGGCTTGGGATTTGGGAAACTGGTGACCTGATGGCAGTGTCTCTCGTTTAAAAAAGGGCTGAGCTGTCATTTGGAGGTTTAGTATGAAGCTGGTGCAGTTCACACAGCTGTAGATTCTCCCTCGTACACCGTGGAGACTCTGGTCATGAATGATTTAGCAGTGTTTGGACTGGGAGTCTGAAAACTGCATGAAGGTTAATCTGAACCACATCTCTCATGCATTCGCCTTTCAGAAGAAGGTTCAGAAAGAAAAAAAAAAACAAGCACACTTGTGCTTCAGGTCAAACAGAGAAACTGTGTTTGGGGATTTAATTTATCAACTTGTGAACCAACGCTTCTGCAAAAAGTTTCTTGTGACATGTTTGCTTGTCTTGAATATTTTCCGTACGGGTGTATTGATGTTTCTGTGAGGTTTCTGTTTAATTTTTTTTACTTTGATTTTATCAAAATAAAATAAATGAACTGCTTTCAGCTTGTAGAAGTATTCTCTCTCTCTCTCTCTCTCTCTCTCTCTCTCTCTCTCTCTCTCTCTCTCTATTGCACACACACACACACACAACAGAGAGAGAGAGAGAGAGAGATGGACTCTAAGGTTAAATCAGGATCAGTGCCATTAGACTGCAAAGTGTTCTGGGAACAGAGAGTCATGTCCATACTAGCATGCGTGTCAGACAAATTGCAGCCATTTTAAGCATAACTTGAACTCGGTGACATTTCCTCATTTTAATTTGCGTCATTAAACGATGCTCATTCTCCTCTATCCACAGAAATGTCTAAGCAGTTTCCTAAACCCTTCATTACACCATCCTACTATTATCATTGGAAATGCTTAGAGATACAAGGTTCCTGTTTGGTGTAAATAGCGGGTATTTGCTTTGCATGTATGAGCTCTATGGCAGAACATACACACAAGCTCTCTGTTGAGAAGCACAGGAACACACACACACACACACACACACACACACACACACACACATACATTCACACACAAAAAGAGACAGGCAGAGAGGGAGAGAGAGATTATATTCACACAGAAGGCTAACAAACCCACGAAGTCAGCATAGACAGGTGAGTCACATACAGACAGGAATGAGATGCTCTCTCTCTCACTCTCTCTCTCTCTCTCTCTCTCTCACTCACACACACACACACACACACACACACACACACACACACACACACACACACACAAAGAGTCAGTATTAGCTCACACACTGAGAGAATTTAGTGTGCCTAGTACCACTGAGTTTCATCTCTGTGGAACTCCATATCAAGGATTTGAATTGTTATTTAACAGAGCAGTTTTCCAAAAATAAATAAATGAAAAAATAAATAAATAAAAACAAGAAAACAAAATGAAAGCTCTTACTGACAAACAAATTGCATGGAATGACTGTGTCTTTGACAAAGAGGTTTCTTCATATCCTCTTCTAAATGAACTGTTTAATTTTAAACGCCACCAACCTGCAACTTCAGGGATGCACATACTGACAGCGTTTTTGATCTTTCTGCTGCAAACTATGACGTCATCACTCTCAGATGTTGAGCTGGTTATTTTACAGATGATAAATCTTTGTTTTAGCTCAGTAAATTCTTCTATCTAAAAAGACTCTGCCAGACAACAGGACTTTTGTGCATTTCCTGTACAATGTGCTGTGTTGCTAGATTTGTCTCTTTCTTTTTCTTTATCTTTTTGGTCCCTTGCATCCTGTCAGGTGAGGTCTTCACATTCCCAGTGGGCATTCTTGTCATCCCCCCAATCTCCAAAAACATGGGGAGACAAGTGACAGCTCCACCGCTCAGTGCTTGTCAATGTTTAAAAGGCTCATGTGGAAGAGAGCGAGAGAGAGAGAGAGAGAGAGAGAGAGAGAGAGATCTTGTCAGTAACAAGTATCACTGTGTCCTCCACAGTCACTAAGTCAAGGCTAGTTGTGAGACTCACTTACTGACAAGATCCCCCCCCCCCCCTCCCTTTTTTTTTGGATTACAGCAGATATTGCTATATTACTTATACAGAATTTTGGTTGGTTGTTCAATTATTTACTTTTTCCTTTTTCCATCTTTTTTAAATTGGATTTGAATGAATAAAAGAGTCACCAGGTATACAAACAGACTTAACAGGTGTTTGGTGTGTCTGTGTGTGTGTGTGTGTGTGTGTGTGTGTGTGAGTGAGAGAGAGAGAGAGAGAGACCGGAGGTGTCTTAGAGGTATTATTGTCATACCTCCACACACATCCTCTCTGGAGACAGTAAGATGTGGTGTCAGTGTTAGCCCATTGTAAAGCCCCTTATCACAGTGAACACAGCACAGCCATATAACACTGCCATTTCTGTGCTACTGAGTCACAAAACAGTCAATGGACTTCCCCATGTCATTACAATGATAAACATATATACACCTCTACTGAAATGCCATTCATTATGACACTTTCATTAAAGCCCCAAGACTCTGAGCTAAATGGGGCGGACTCGTCTACTCAAGATATTTGAAACCTTAATAATGCTTTGTCAAAGTGCCCTACACCTCTATTCACATTAGTTAGAATGTCAATATGAGGTAGAGCCTTGTGTTGACCATATTGGCTCATGAGAGAGAAAAAGAAACTGCATGTAAATTTTAAATTAGTATTCTCATATATTGTGTGACTTATGAAACAGATTTGTATTAACAAGGCTCAAGGTCAGGACATTTTGACCTAATCCCCCAGAGGAGTACAAATCAAATGCTGGTACTGCCTCAGTTCGAGTGTCAGAACTACAGATTATAGCTATGTAGAAGGAGAGCTCATTAAAAGATGTATACAATTCCTATATTTGCATAAAAAACAACACAGATGTAGAAAGATGAGGAGACTTCTGTATTTAGTAAAGATTCTTGAATCATTTCTTGTATTTTGTAATGATTTTGTGGGGTATCTCTCCCCCTCTCTCTTTTATTTCCAGTGCTGTTCTCACATATGAAAGTACTTGTGTAAGCTTCACACAGACCTCACCCTCTTCCTAACATCGGCTGACTTCCCTTTATCTTAATGATCTCCCCTGGTTGTCACGTAAATATGAGTGTGGTTATTTCACCCTTGTTCTGAGACGAGTACATGATTTTAATAGGGCACTAAGGGAATGTCTCACTTTCTCCACTCCAGAGGAACTTCAGCCTCCATGGTAGAACAGCAGTAGCACAGTGATACCTGTGCAAAGGCCTCTGTCTGAACCCGCACCCTAGACCAATATACTAAATAGCTACAGATACGAGCATGCCAGATGTGAAGAGTCCCTGTCTCAAGCCTAGCCACCTCATCTCAGTGAACCTGAATGGATTGTAAGGGAAGGTTTTTTAATACTGATTAACACCAAAAGACCTGAAGAACCCAGATGCTTAAATCCCGATGAACAATCTTGATGGTGTTGTGGTTGTTGTTACTTATATGACCAAATCTCCATGTATTCTGATTCAGATTAAAGGGACCCAATGCAGTGTGAGTATGTGAATTACTGTTTTAGCTCAGGGGTTCCATAACGTCGTTTTTAGTGTGAACTGCTTGAGTGAAATTGTAGGTCAGATATATCCTTGAAAAGATAAAGGCTGTCCTTATTGTGATTCCTAATGGTTTGACAATATCCACACACACTCAAGACTGCTAACCACCATCTAATGTAATTACTGCTCCTGTGGTGCATCGGGAAAAGATTAAGATGACTAGAGCTTGTTTCCAGCTATGGCACATAGTTGAGAAGTCACAAATACTATTTTACAACCATATTCCCTATTCTAATCTGCACTAAGGTTGCTAAATGTTATTGAAAGATAATAGGAGTTAGACAGTTAACGACCAACTTTAATAGGAAGAAACCTTAAGTCCAGTGACCATTAGTGTGCATCAAATGTCTTCATTCTACCCTGACTGCTGGTTAGAGATTTCTACGTATTGTCTGTGTGCAAGTCTGAAATGTGCGAGTGTGTTCTCTCTCTCTTTCTCTCTCTCTCTCTCTCTCTCTCTCTCTCCTTCCTATTTTTCATCCCCCCAGCAACTCGGCAGTTTCCTCTTTGTTCAGTGATGTATGTAATTAACATGACTGTTCTGGTAGGACATCAATTTTTGCGCAGCCTAACAGTAGTGGAAATTGACAAACCTGCACTGCAGAACTTCATTAAAGCAGTAATATTCCAATGCTCACTGACTCACCACACAATGGTGCTCCCTCCTTCTCATCGAGTAATGTTTAAGTGGCTGTGGGAAGGAGGCTACAGTAACAACCTAAGAATAAGGAGCATAATGAAGAATAATACAAAGATAATGATTCAGTGATGATGATGATGATGATGATGATGAAGATAATGAAGGCCAGTACTGCAACTGTGTAATTTGAACAGGGTGCAGTGTACCTGGAGGAGAGGAGGCTTGATCATAGGGACCTGGCTGCCTGCAATGTTCTTGTGAAGTCTCCCTGCAACCACATCAGGATTTCAGATTTTGGACAGTTTTGGACTGCTAGATGCAGATGAAAAGGTGTAAAGCACAGGTGGAGGCAGGGTGAGTGTCTGTGATACAGAGAACCCCAGACCATATGTGGACAGGCAGTTGGTGGGCAGGGTGCTACTGAAGCAGTTTCAATTTCCATTTCAGAAGAGTTCAATTCTACACATACCTAGATGGAAGGAAGTCTTGACTCCAGTGTTGTTTGATTTACAAATACTGAGTTGTGTGGTAGACGCTCAGTCAACAGTTCCGTAGTTTATGAGTAGCAGGCTGTGCTAAATGATTTTTAGGAGTCTCACTTTGAGTCACATTATTTACTTATTGTCAGTTTCAGAGCATAGTATATCTACATAAGTAGTGTTTTTATGTTGACAACCTGTATCTCAGATTGTTCAATCTCAGATTGATACATTCCTTTTGATTACCACTGAAGTAAAGTAATGCATTTGTTTTCTGCAAGGTATAGAGTAAATAAGACAAAAAAAACCCCCAAAAAACAAAAACCAAAAAACAGCTTATTTGTTGTAGTAACTTTATCCTTGAAAAGCGGCCATGTTTGAAACTCCTCATAATGTAGGCTAACAGGGTTTTTCAAAAGCGCAGTTCCTCCCAAGAGATCCTTGGTTTCAAACTTGATGTGGTTGTCATAGCAACAGACTTGAATTTTTATTTATTTATTTATTTATTTATCTTTTTACCAATTTTTTTTTCCTCACAAATTTGAGAAAAGCCTTGAAGGTCCAGAGGAGACACTAAAATGACACATCAGCTTGAATGCGTTGTGGTAAACAATGGAGCTTCAACATATTTCATCTATAAGCTTGCTAAAGTTATACTTTGTTTATTCGTTAAAAAAGTAAAAATGCCTCAGAGCTATGACACTACAAAATATACTTTGCATCCCCATAATTTATATTGCCAGAACTGTGCCCATTTTAAATGCGATTGTCTTTACAATTACATAACAACTAAGCTATAGCCTGTTAATATCAGTCTTGTGTTTTGTATGAAATCCCATTAAGTGAAATGCCTTAGAGTGTGTTCACAAATGGAAATATTCTTCACCAGAGTGAAGCGTGGAGCTCTGTGGAGTAAGACAATGCATTCTGTAGAACTGTGCTCATTACCTGTTTCTTTATCATTCTTCCACTTTCCTTAAAGCGCTCATCTGCTTTCCTTAAAGATGCAAGTTGTCCTCTTAAGGAAAATTGCTGCAAAATACTACTTATCTACAGTTACTGTAAGTGTGAATAGCAAAACAGTTCTGTTTCTGGACTGTTACAATTTGTACATTTCCAGTGCAACATCGTAATAATCCATTATGACACTAATATTAATAACTGATATTAAGTGTTAGTTTTGCATGAAATGTAAACTTAATTGCAATCATATGTAATGTAATGTGGAAGCACAATAAGCTCAATGCTGAGTAATCAAACTTTTAATCAGACTATATTCCCAACAAATTGCACTCAGGGGCCATGCATGAAAGTGTAAAATGTAATCTATTATAAACACAGATGCCTGCTTGCATTCAAACATACACACACACACACATACACGCAAATACACAGACCGTGGTTAATTTCCTCAAATTTCGCCACATTTACATCTATAACATCCAATTTCAATGTAAACTTGCAGAGAAAGCGTCCTAATTAGTAGCTGTGTCAGCCAAAGCAGTGAATTCATAGCATCCCACACTCAGTGAGAGGCCTCATGAAAAGTGTGAAAGATTAAACACATTAATTCTAATTACGTGTTGACTTTGTCTAGCTGTTTATGATCTTTTTTTTGTCTCTGTAACGCTCTTAAAGATTGTGAAATATTGATAGAGATGAAATGGAATTTCATTGCTTAAATAATTGCTGCTTCTTCAGATAATGTGCGTCGGAAGCAAATTAATTGTTTACATAGTTTAGAATAAATTGTTCGCTGGAGATTAGGAGAGTGCCAAATGCTTTGTGTACTTATGCCTTGTGTATTTATGCCTGGAAGCAGGGAAATTTTTTTGTTTGTTTGTTTGTTTTTTTGTCTCTCACCATTTCTCACAGATGTTCAGTCACTCTGTTTATATTTTCACCTTTTCAAATGTCACACTCAATCATTTGTGACTAATCGGGACTCTCTGTGTTAATCTGTAACATTTTAGCTTGGTATTGAGCAGTTCTCTGCTCTGGAGGCAGTTGCCAGTGGAAGAGAAAAGTTAATGATGTATATGTCCTTGGTCTTGTCTCTATGTGATTTCAGATACACCTCACAGCTGACCAATAGCACCTAGAGAAACGTGCTAACCTCATGGCACAACTTTAAACAATGAAACTGATCTTGAATTTGAACAAAATATCATAAGTTTCATCTTCACATATCCTTGAATTATCTGAATATATTTTATTTTGTAAAGATAACAGATCTGTTCTGAACCGACTTCAGCTACCGTGTCTGTCACCGTATTTTGTCTTGAACACATTAGTGTGCGTTTTGCGAAATTTGCTTTATGGCATAGTGTTCATCTTTTCAGATTACACTGCATTTTTTGCATCTCCATGCTTTTGAAATTCCCCATCCCCTACACATCCAGATCACATCAGCATTCCTGTCCCATGCAACTTCTACACTACACATCTGAGATTACCTTACAAATCTTATTTGTTTCACTGGAGAACAAATGGATTTTGTTTGGGGCAGCTGAGTTCTCTCTCCTTTGTGAATGGAGACAGCGACTCCATGTTCTTACATGGATCCTTCAGAACCGCAGCTTCCATCTCCATCACCATCCTCTTCATTTTTTACATCACAACCAACCACTTATATAGCTAGTCCTGTAATGTCAGTTTTTATTTATCATCATCCCTGTGTGGTAGCATTGTCTCTACTAAGACACAGGGATGGTATGTTTTCAGACTATGAGTCATGGCTGTTTGTTGACTCAGCTTTTGCTATGGCCTTGTACATGTTTAATGTTTACCCCCTTCTCTCTGTGAGTCTGGCCGTGCTGAATCTCTGGTTTTAGATCCACCTAACACTGTCACAGTCTAAAAAAGTCTCTCAGATACCCTCAGATCTTTCACGTGTCGGGACAGTACAAGAAAATGGTTTGAAAATCACCATGAATGTGTTGAGAATGAATGTGAAAAGAGATAAGGGCTTTTGAACATTTGAGTGGAGCTAAGTTCATGAACACTAAGTTAGTTTGGAGACTGAACTTCCTCCAGCGTGACTCACCTCAGTCTGTATAATGTATCTGTTGATAGCCACAGCTGATTTTTTTGACTTTGACTTTTGTTGTGAATTAGTTATATATTTCTCTACAAAAAAGTGTTTTAAAATATCAAATGGAAGAGAGTTCTCATTCTCGTGCGTGTGTGTGTGTGTGTGTGTGTGTGTGAAGAAGACATGTAAATAGCTTATAGTTTCTTTCTTTCTTTCTTTCTTTCTTTCTTTCTTTCTTTCCTCTTGGAAATTGCTTTGTACACTCTTCAGCCAATCAGAGATTGTAATATTTAGCTGACATAAAAATCAAGATTCTGGGTTACCAGGAATGGACTTGAATAAAGCTACAGCTTGTGAAACAGTCACTCATTCATTAACTGCTTGAGTCTATCACCAATGCAAATAAATTAGGGTATGGATATGAAATGGAGGTTCTGTGTTATCAGTCACTGTCAAACGCTGAATTAAAGGGAATTCTTCTATAACATTTTGCTCAATATTCAGTAATGTTCAGAAGTTTGAACTGGGTTGATTCTTCTGATTGTTCAAGTGATTTACTATTTGGCTCCACTGGGTAACTGTTTACCATTAGCACCTCGTCAGACAAGTCAATTGTCGAATAAACTGGTCCAAAAAAAAAAAAAAGAAAGAAAAAAGAAAAAAAGAAACTTCGATAGATCGAAAACAGTGACTTCGGGGGTTTCATATTTGGACAATTTGAAATTGTATAGACTACGCTGAAATATTCTAAACGATTATATTGACAGTGAAGCTTTCATGATTAACTGAAACCACAGGGAATACGGTATACCAGCAACGCTAAATTTAAAACTAATACAGTGAATAAGAGGATGCGGTTGGGATTACAGCTACATCGCAGTGAATTTACAACTGAGAAGCAGTAACATTAAATCACTGGTAACCCTGACACATAAACTCATCAGCAGTACTCTCTCCAAATAGATGTCGTTCAAGTGACAGCCTGGAATAAAAACGCCCATTTCACTGAATCTTCAACATTACCAAGACAAACCAATGAGCAGAGGCAAGGGGGTCTGATGGGTGTGGTTTGCAGGGTGGAAATCAACCACTTGGCCAATCCCTGTTCGAGTGGGTGGTGTTAAATCAACCCAGGCGGTGCATTTCGTGTTTGCAAACTGTTCTCCAATACGGATGCCGGTGAACTATTTGATTTTTTTTTTCCTATGGGACCTACGGCGGTATGTACTGAAAGAACTGTAAAGTAATACTTTCCTGCCGTTTACGGTTAAGTAATAATCAGTCGTCCCACTCCGGAGAACTGTAGAGCTAGCCTATGTGATATCAGAACCGCTCAGACAAGCCTGATGAGTTTCCCCACTTTAAAAAGTACATACTGAGTTGGATATGTGAATGAAAAGGATATATAATCGCCTGACCTAGGGAGAAATGAGGCAACGTCTCTCTCTCTTAATTTCCACACACGAAGTTTTATGGCCATCCGAATGAGCGTCGTGCGGTCAGGTGAGTGACGTCCACTGTACATGGCTTCGCTACATGTTTGATGTGAGTACTTTTGCCGTTCCACCTGCCTCCCTTTTACACACTTCACATACCAATACGGATTACTTTAATGATACGGAAATATTCGCCCTGACAGAGACAGTTTGAATAAATATTTGTGTCAAACTCTTGGTGCAAACTTTCCCTGTTGACTTTAAAGAAGCATGCAAGTCATAAAAATGTACGGGTATTGCTTATGCATTGAAATACCAAATTTGTGTCTATTGCGTAGCATATAGGCTACCTTAAGCAACTTTGTGGGCCTGCACGGAGCTCTGCATGGTTAAGATGGAAATTAGTTTACTCTGACAAACAGAGTTTTTGTGTGGTCTTATGAATTACTATGGGTGAAAAAGAAGAGTTATCTAAACATTTATTTTAGGAAATCTTCAGACATAGTAGGAGCCTATATTAAGATTGATCTAGTACTATTTAACAAAGTAGAACTACATACTCTCTCCACATAATGGTGGTGTTCAAAAGAGACGCGTACACTGGGGGTAACGAATATATGGCTTACTGGCCCTGCCTATCAAGTGTCGAGCTAGCTGATTATGAAGACTGTATTTGCTTCGTCACCTCTGTCCTGCTACTAATGAATTTCGCTTTATCGTTTTAGCAGTGGAAATGAGTGACTGTCACAGCATTGCACTTAGATTAAATGATTAGGAAACCAACACGGAATGACTGCTGAATCTGTTTGAGGGAAAGAAAGTATTTTTAACCGCAAGAACTCTTGACAGATTCCGAATGGAAAATAACTTCGAGATTGAGTCGGCTATGTTTAGCCATATTGTAGTCCATGAGTGGAAACTATTTTATAACTACCTATTATGATCATACAGAGCCCAAAGTAGGCCCCGGATTCATCCCGTCATGTTGCAAACTACGATTAAAATCTATCCACTTTAGTGTTTTTGGCTACATGTCAACACAAATTTTCTGTCCTGTATAGGCTAAATCTTGAGAAGTCGCGCGAGGAGACGTTATCGCCTATCTGAATAGTCTTACGGAGGCGATCATATGTAGCTATGATGTGTGTTTCATCACCGATAAATACAGAATCATGTCAGTGCTTGGGAAGTGAAGTGATTTGACCATTCAGATTATTGTCTGAATAAAAGAGAAGGACTGACTCGCGCGGTCTACAGGCAAATCGTGAAAACTGAATTTTATCTATTAGATCACTATCTGATTAAACGTCTGCTTGGGGGTAAAAGCAGCACGTAATAGCCGACACTTAGAGTAGGCTTAACTACTTATTTTCCTGAGGTATGGGCACGGTTTAAAAATTTAATTTTCCGAGTTCACCCCCAGCCCTCGCTACAAATTACTCCATCGTGTTAAATTGAAAATGTAAAACCGAATTATCTTGATAACTATTTTGAGCAACGTCAACTTGTTCCAGGCGTGTGGCACCATGAAACCCCTGCGTCTCCAATTCTTTAACCCAGCACCCCACATCATAAAAGAGTGTCTCAAAGGCTGTTCATCGGTAGCGACACGAAGGAAAAAGTCCACCACCGGCTTTGCATTTTGCTGTGGTATTTACGGTCTGTGTGGCCTGCGGTATATGCTGTGGCGGTCAACGAATGGTGTTTACTGTTTTAATTGACGTTTGTGTTTCTTTTCTTTTCTTTTCTTTTCTTTTCTCCAGATAATCACACGTTTGATACTGTATAATTGTAGGAGCTGTTGTGAATTTCTGGCCTGAGGAAAATGTTAGAGAATTTGACTGAGGCTGAATTCTGATATATATCAGTCTCATAAGGAATTTACTGTTGAACGGGACTGAGAATATGATCCCATTATTAATCAGCTGTAACCTGGGTCACTCAGTGAGTCTATAAGAGCTGAGGGACTGTGTTTATCTCCCAATAATTATGCCTCTCACTTTTCTGGATGTGCCATCTGGATGTGAAAAGAATGTTTTTGGGTGGAAGGATTTATGAAGAACTCGTTAGGAATTTGGATAACTTGATGTCCGTGTTTCCTGAGCACACTGAGGGTAAATTAGTAAAGTTCTCTCTTTTTTTTAAATGTGAACTACATAACTAGCAAGCACACTCTGTATGGCGGTTCTAGTTCCTTTTGACTGTGGACAACTGAAGCATTTTTCAAATATAACAAAGTAGTTCTGTACAAATGTGCACACTTGATCAGTAATAAAATATTTATTAGTGATGTACAAAATATGTGCTTTTGCTTTCAGCATTTTTGTATTTTGAGGGATTGTGTGTGTGTGTGTGTGTGTGTGTGTGTGCGTGTGTGTTTTGTCTGTCTCTGGGCATTCAGTTGTACGTAATTAACACCAGAGGAGAGCAGGTTGTCTTGAAAGCTCATGGCATTGAAGAGAAAATGACTACAATCAATGAAAGTGTTTAATTAAACGTTTCTCATTATAGCTCGTCCCTGTCAGCTATCTGAGTGATTGTGTGTGTGTGGGGGCGGGGTGTCTCTCAAATGGCCATGGAGACTAATGAAGGGTTTTTTTTTTTTTAATATAAATCACAATTAAATTAATTTTTTAAAATGTTAGTGTATCTGTCAAAATAACCATACCAGTGATGGGATTTCATAGCAGTAAGCTCCTCAGTGCATCAGGACCTGTGGCATGTCCATCTAAATATCATTTAATATTAGAACAGTCGCACGTATTGGCCACTTTCTACCATTCTGTTAGACTCCTCTACTACTTCTAAGTTACCTTTTTTTAATCCAGACTCTTTTCTAGTGACAGTGTGACAATAATAACTGCCTCACACCAGCGCTCATTTCTCACTCTCTCACTGTCTGGCTCTTGAGTAATGTTGACCTTGACTACTGAAAAAATGGAATATGCCAATGAATGATCCAGCTCATTTCATTCATCTCTCTCTCTCTCTCTCTCTCTCTCTCTCTCTCTCATTCCAGACAACACAAAATGAAAACTGAAATGTGCTTGTCAGCGGGTAGGCGCAGAGAGAGACATCCATTGAATATCATTCGTACAGTTTACATTGTTGTTCTCTTAACGGGCATGCTTATCCACAGTGACTTACATGAGGGACACTGATGTTGAGTAGAGCCACAATCTACTGACTCTCCTTTTCCTCTCTGAAAACAAATGAGCCTTGCTCTCTTTGAACAAACAGCATCTCTCTCTATCTCTGTCAACCTCCTTCTTTGTCCTTCAGCCTATCCCCCTCTCTTCATTCACTGTCTAATTCCCTATCTATTCCCTATCCTTTGACATGTCTCTGATCATCTGTCACAAAGTAACATCTGTAGTGTGCCACTACACCTTCCACATATACAGCACTTAAAACCTTCTTTTATGTCTCACTCTCTCAGCCACTTATCCTAAGGGGGTGCTGGAGCCTATGCCAGCACTCATTGCAGGGCAGACACACACACACACACACACACACACACACATTCATATTTAGGGGCAATTTAGTGTCTGCAACCTTCATCTAACCCACATGTCTTTGGACTGTGGGAGGAAACCTGAAGTCTCAGAGGGGACCCATGCAGATACGGGGAGAACATGCATGCAGAAGGGACCCTGGCCGCCTGGCTGGGAATTGAACCCGCGACCTTCTTACTGTGAGGCTACAGCACTACCCACTGCACCACCGTGCCACTTCTGTTATGTTTTAATTGGAATTTGGGAATCAGGCTTGCTGTAGTAAATTTCAAAGCACAGGAGGAAAAAAAAAAATGTGACAACCCCCCAACCCCACCCCCCTTAACTGACTAAAGACTAAAGGTTCTACTGTATGTGTATCCGTTCTCTGTATGTGACACTAATCTGATTATTTTTTCAGTTGTGGGAGAACTCGAATACAATAACACTGCATTAGTATGTAAAGTTCATTTGCTCAGTAACGGCTGTCTTTGATAATATCTTTGGTAATATCTCACATTAAACCTGAAATTATCATACATCATTTCATGCTTCATCCCTTTTTCCCCCCCAGTAATTCTTTTTTTCCATTTTGAAACATGATCATGTTAAAATACTTTCTTATGAAGCCGTGTGGAATGGACTATGGTATATGTTGAAAATGACATATATTTATAATTTTTAGAGTGACAGAGCAACTGTGTGACTGCCAAGAGCTCAATGAAACAAGCCCATTAGACTGGTCTCAGATGATACACAGAGTTTATGAGCATTCTGTCTCATAGCTCAGACTGATATAGTCTCTTTAAAGTGTCCTCATAATTATTTTATTGCTTGTGTTTAGATCACATCCAAGTATTTCACTTTCTCTTTCAGTCACACAGGTGGGATTAAGTCTGGATTCAAAGAGTAATCTACAGTACCTGATACGGTATCAGTCTTACAACTTTTGAACCTGAATCAACAATCACTACTGGTCAGGAAGATGAGTCTAGTCAAAAATTATTTGTGTAATGTTAGAATGTTACTACCACCCATTTGCAGCAAAGTCCTTAATATCTCTTTGTTGTGTTATGATGATTAGTTTCTTTGAAGATGGAGAGAATAAAAGTCCTCAGTTTTCTTGTTCTATTTCTTTCTTTCTTTCTTTCTTTCTTTCTTTCTTTCTTTTTAATGTTGCTGGTGGTGGTGTTGCATATAGTGAAATGATGTCTTGCCATTTTTGGCCTTTTTAAATTTAAATACCCCCTTTACACTAGTGATCTCTACTGAATAAGCATGCACCCAGAACAGGCAGCTTTAACAATGGAATGGGGGAATTCACACATAGAGAGAAAGAGAGAGAAACTGAAATTTTAGCTGCCACGTTGGGAGGGGTGTTTGAGGTATGATTTTGGGGTTATGTGTGGTGTGTGTCTGAATATTAGAGAGATCGTTTGTTTAGGGCCCGTGGTTTATATTACACTATCTCCACCCTCCCCAGTCAGGCCAAAAAAGTTTCTCTCTCTCTCTCTCTCTCTCTCTCTCTGTTCCCAAGTTTGTCAAACTCTAGGTTTCTCCATAGTGCCTTCACGTAAGGCTTCAAAAACGCTGAACCAATCTTGTACTATTCTTGGTCAATTGAATTCTCAGGACAGGTTTATAGTTAAAGGTGATTCAGTGAAGCTCTGTGTCTTATTGAACACCAACAGTGCTGCTTGAGCTCCATTTCTAACACAGTGATGTAATGTCATCCTGTTTTACTTTTCCAGGATCCAATGGAAAAAATCCTGACAGGAATGCTGGCAGAGAGCCAAACATTGCCTCTAATATTCAGTACATTTCACTGACACAGTGAGATATCATTCATGTCTTCAGATGTCATATTCTACACTGTCAGACCTCATTTCCACCAGAATGACAAAAGCAGAAATGAAACTTTCATTTCTGATAGACGCTTTTCCAGGGAGATCTTATCTATTCCTAATCCTCCTAACTCGAGACATATTGTGCTTTCAAGCTCTGGCTTTAAAATACAGGTTTGGCATTAGTAATGTTTTGTTCAGTAAGAGAATATAGCTAACTAAAACAAGGAGGCAGGAGACGGGCAGAGACAGGGTTATCTGTCTGGATAGCCGCAGATAGAGATGCTGGGGGACTTGTGTGTCATCTCTACTCAGGAGTTTGTTTTCTTGGCCAAAGGTTCTTATGTGTTACAGGGCAGTTTTAAATCACTGATTCTAATGCTCTTATGGTTTAGTGCAAGCAGTATTGAATTTCAGTTATAGTTTCACAGTGTTCTCCCTGTCCCCTCATATCTCTCTCTTTTCTTTCTTCCTCTGGCACTCTCTCTCTCTCTCTCTCTCCCCTTATCACCCTTCATCTCCTCTCCAGTCATCCCTCTTCCTCTGTGCCTTCCTGTCTCTGTCACGTTCTCTTTCACTCCATTCAATTTTCACGCTTCCTTCTTTCCCCCCTATTTCACCCCTGTCTCTATGGTTTGCTCTCAGTCTCTTCCTTACTTCCCTTTGTCTTTTCTCTTTCCTCTCTCTCTACCCTGTCTTATTTTTCTTTTATTCTTCTCCCTACAGAATTATCAGAGCCCCCATAACCTGGCTAATGGGGTAGTGTTACTGAAGCATCATGAAATACTCATGAGTGCAGCTGTCTTTGCATGTTTGTGTGTGTGTGTGTGTGTGTGTGTACAGGTGTGTACTCCTATACTTCTGGGGACTTTCTGTCCCCAACAGGAAATAAATATTTCAAAAAGTTGACTGACATTTTGAGGACATGCATAGGGAGACAACAGTGAAGACATTTATTAATGCTTAATTGCTTGTTGGTTATCAATAGTTCTGGGCCAAGGTGAATTAATCTTTAAATCCTTTACCATGTAAATCCATGGGCAGTAATCAGTTGTATAGTCACGTGAACTGAAAAAAATTGGTTTATATGTATGCATATGGTTGTGTGTGTGTGTGTGTGTGTGTGTGTTATGTGATTGTGTACACTCCTCACGTGCACAAACTCTGCAGAGAAAATGTGACTGTTAGCTGATGCCAGGCCTGCTGTGTGTTTGCACTGAGACTTGTCAGTCAATGTTGAGCAGGTTAAGTCATCTAATGAACCAGGGTCTGATTCTTCATTTGTGTCTGCTACACAACACTGATTTACTCATATCATAGCTAGTGTCCTTTTTCAGTTATATCAGTATCTGTCCCCTGATAGGCTATTTGGGATTCTGTATTGTACCTCATGACAAATGTGTCTGATGACAGCCAAAGTTAGAATTCAGGGACATTTTTTTTTTGACAGAGGCAGCTAACAACATTCTTGACAGTGTGTTGCAATGGGTTGTACAATCTCAAGAGGGCACAATAGCCTGCCAAAACCTTCCAGCAAGAAATGAAAGGTTTCTTAAAAATGATCATATTCACAAGTTATAATCACTCATCAAAGTCTGAGAACCTGCATTGCTTTTTAAGAAAAGCCCTTGGAATTATTCATATGGTCAAACAGATGTATGTGAAGAGTCCCAGAGGAGCAGCGACAAAGAATGCCGAAAGGCCAGATGCCCATCCAAATGCTGCAGAGAATGGATCAGTTTGCCTATATTCAGAATATGTCTTTTGCATTTGACTTGCCTTTCAGTAGATGTTTCTGCTGCTGAAACAGGCAGGAGGAAGAGGTGAGGGAGTTGTGTTACACAAGAACCTCTGGGGGGTGTTTTTGATGGAGTGGTTGAAGATGTGTGTTTATTTGTGGATCTCTCTATTCGCCATCTGCCTCTGTATCTCATTTACTTAATTAGAGCCGCAGGTCTTAAGCATAGCTTTGTGTGGTTTTCCCAGAGAACAAAGATAGAGAATGAGAGAAAAAGAGAGCAGAGATGGACTTCTCGGTGAACTCAGCATAGATTTCGAGTATTCGAAAACATTGCTAAAGTAGCAAACAGTTATTGTAGTCTGTTTTTGTGACAGGAACATACTCATGGTGTTTTTATGAAGTGGCATTTGTTCTGGTGTAGAGGAAGAAGAAGCAGAAGTACTTTATTTATCTCACACACACTGAGCAGCAAGCGGTGAAATGCAGCCTCTGCATTTAACCCATCCTAACACCAGTGTGCATCCACACTATGAGCCAGGAGCAGTGGGCAGTCGCTGCTGCCTGGGGACCAACTCCAACTGGTCAAGGTCGCTGACGGGAGAACTAATCCTAGCATGCATGTCTTTGCAGGAGGAAAGCCACGCAGAAAGGACAGGCAGGATTCAAACCCAGGGCCTTCTTGCTGTGAGGCAACAGTGCTAACCACCGAGCCTCTGTGAAGCCCAGGCTACATGTGCTTGATGTGCATGTCACTCAGAGTAATCTACATTCTACTAAATGCCACCATACACTCTAGGACTGATCACCAAAAGAAAAAAGACCAGCCCAAAAGCTATTATAAGCACTTTAAAACCATGACAAATTAGGGGAACTTTTCTTCAATGCTGCATGACAAATGAGAATGAATGACACCAAATAGGCTGTTCTATGTGGTAAGAGGTGCTGTTAAAGTGATAAAATTCATGTTTGAACTGTCAAATAGAACACCAGCAAGTACTCTCCTTAATTTATGTACCTGCTATATGTCTTCTGAAATTTCTGGTATGTTTCCAAGTATTTCTGGTGCCTAGCTGACATTATTACTGGTGTGTTGTAGCCACTCTCTTTAAACAGCATATGTCTGTGTTAGGAATGTTGTTCTTGTTGTTGTTGTTGTTGTCCAATGATAAACCTTTTATAGGAATGATGCTGACACTAAAATGAGGCCCAAAAAAATGACAGTGCTCCCTCTCTGCCCCTGCGACTGCATGGTGGAGTTATGATGGAGTTATCCTCTATATACTGTGTAAAATCACTCACTGGATTTATAATGAAAATATGGATTAACCAAAAAAGATAGGACTGGTCTCGATTCAGTATTGAAATGAATGAGAGGCAGGAAATGTTCTCCCCCCTGTAGGAAAACCTTGTTAGACCAATGTAATCAAGTACTGAGTTTACAGTAAGACCAGAATAACAGATGAACAAAATGACTAGTCAGAAACCAAATTGAACTATGATGATGTTACCAAAACCAAGTTGAAATGTATATTTTTACATGGCCCATTTTTTAAATTCCATTACATATTATAAGTCTTATGCCATGGTCATGCATGAAGTCTTGTTTTTCTAAGGAATGTTTTAAGAGGGTCAAAGAAAAGTCATTTGTGAACTCTGTCATGTGCTCACATAGCCAGCGACATGACAGGACCTGAAGCTGGTTTTGATAGATTTAGAGAGTCTAAGGCAGAGTGCATATTTGATTACTGTGTAATGTATTGAGTCTTTGCCAAGATGCTCCAATGTTCAGATAACTGTTGTTATATTTGCAAGTGCAATGTGACGTAATTACACTCTGCTCCACTTTAAAACTGACACAATGCAACGTCTGTTTTACCAGGACTGAACGTTTCACAACATTGTTTGTGTTTACCTTTGGATGCAGTTTTCTTGAAAGAAAAACATGTTTATATATGAACTTTTCATTTTTTTTTAAATTTTCCTGAAGAAGCTTTTCCCGTCTTTCCTCTGCTTTTCCGTGTTTTAACTAAACTTGAAGCTTGGTGCTTGGTTAATATATTTACTTCTCAGCCAACACCTGTTTCTTAATTACAGAAGACATTCTCCCTCTAGAAATCGTCTTCTCGAATTACCACATAGTCTTTGGAGTATGGGTAAATGTTCATGTGTGATATGAAGGAATGTGAAGTGGACCCACTGGTGAAGGAGAGGAGAATAAAAGACGTTAAGGGAAAAACAAAAAAAGAACAGACAGACTTGCATATCGTCTTCTTAATTAGTTGAATTAGCCCTGCCGGCATCTGCCTAATCAAGGCAGGCTGTAGTGAGGCTGGGCAGGGCATGAGCCATTGCTTCCTTTGCATAATGGCACATTGTCCATGGTGATTGGTCCGTTATGGACTGGGTGTGGTCTAGCAGCGGACTGGCCAGATTGTTCAGGGGAAGCATCACTCTGGAAAATTGGGCCTCTACACACATGCACACACACACACACACACTCACATTCATAGTGCATATATTTCTGTCGCACCTCTCTTTGAGGTAATGGAGTAATTACATGGAAATTCAGTTGTAGTATTAACACGGTTGAATGGAAAGTCAGTTGCAGTGTAGTCAGTGGTGAAGTTCGGATTGAAATTCCATGTCAGAGGGATTTTTCCCTCCTTTTGAACAAATCCCTGACATTGCAAAATCTATTCTTACACTCAATTCTCTTCTCTGAGCAGGTGCGACGTGTTTCTCATGAATGAGTAAAAGCCTTTTGAAAGATTCATACAAATTCCCTTTGAGCATTTATCAAAGGCATTATTCTCCTTTTTACAAAATAGTTGCTTTTAAAATATAGACTAACACAACCAGGAAGATGTCATTTTGAGTTTATTAGCGCAGAACCGACAAGCATGCCGCGACCTTAAGCCTTATTGCCCTCACTTCACAGTCTTGCACTCTTCGATTGAGCCTTCAGTAATGTGTCACGGGAGAACGGGCTGTCTACAAGCAACACTGCAGTTAAAACGAGATAAAAGAGCAAAGAGAGACAGGAAACAGCAGGGGGTGTTCTCGGGTTTACTTATTCTCTTTTATTTCAGATCTCTGAATTGTCATTTTTATTCTCGTATATCTGAGTGTATCATTTTTCTGATGTGTTTTAGGCTGATCAGGTTTACAGGCAGCAATCCAGTGGGTCACTGTGAGAGGGTAGCTGTCACTGTTTGTACTGATATGATCTGGATGCTTGGAGCCACTGTGTGGTAACCAGTTATAAACTGGGCTCTACAACGCCTGAGAGACTTTAGAGGGCACTTAAATCTGTTTTAGACGCTTTTGGAAAAAAAAAGTTGGCCCGCTCTCCCAGAAGTCCACTCCACTTTCAGGCAAAATTGTTGTTACTATTAAAAAAAAGCAAAAACAAAACAAAAAAACATAAACAAAAAATCAAGTGATGTTAATAAAGAGTTGTTGTTTATTATTATTATTATTATTATTATTATTATTATTATTATTATTATTATTATTATTATTATTATTGGGCGGCACGGTGGCGCAGTGGGTAGTGCTGTCGCCTCACAGAAAGAGGGTCTCAGGTTCAATTCCCGGTTGGATGGCCAGGGTCCTTTCTGTGTGGAGTTCACATGTTCTCCCTGTGTCTGTGTGGGAGCTCTGGTTTCCTCCCACAGTCCAAAGACATGCAGGTTAAGTGAACTGGAGAGGCTAAATTGCCCCTGGGTGTGAGTGTGTTTGTCTGTGTGTCTGCCCTGCGATGGACTGGTAACCTGTCCAGGGTGTTTCCCTGCCTTTCACCCTATGAGCACTGGGATAGGCTCCAGCACCCCCCGCAACCCTGATTAGGATAAGCAGCTTAGATAATGAGTGAGTGAGATTATTATTATTATTATTATTATCAGTGGTAGTGGTAGTGGTAGTAGTTGCTGTTGTTGTTGTTGTTGTTGTTGTTGTTGTTATTGTTGTTTTAATAGTAGTAGTAAGTTAAATACATAGTGTGGCCAAATTTCTGCTTCAAAGGTTAAGAATGAAGTTAATTTAACATAATACCATTTTTTCATTTGTAGGCATGGATGAACATCTTAAATCCATGGGTCAGATAAATGCACCATTTAGCCATGCGATGGTCCATGTTTCCAGGAAAGGGAAGAAGGATGCATATCTTAATAAACTTTCTCCCTCATACCAAACAGAGTTATCAGGGCACGAGCAGCTGGAGAGGGCCTGGATGGATGAAATTGTCAAGGAGGAGAGATGGCTGTGCTAGAACCTAAATGAAATGAAAACTTAAAAAAAAAAATACCCCAAAAGAAGAAGATTAGCTGACCTACGGTCAGTGTTAGCTACACGCCTAAAAAGACCTTGAGAGCCTTTTAACCAAAACAGTTACGCTCAGTCACTCTCTCAGACTTTTATCCTAAGTGCTTAATTGGCTGCTTTTGGGTTCAGTGGGAGAATGTATTGATTCAGTGCAGTCTCTTCCAGAAAGGGAAGGCCCATGAGCCTCAGATGTTTCTGATATCTGTTTATATCTTTAATGTGGATATCTGAACTTTAGCTGGTTTTTACTGTTGTTTAGGCACACTGGGGAAGGCCAAACCCAGGCCAAAAGCAAACATGCAAACAAACAACAAAGGTTGTTGAGTGAAGAGTGCAGACTAAGAGAGACCTACAGACTACATTAAACTGGAGCAAGAAAATGCAAAAAAAAAAAAAAAGAAAAAGAAAGTTTGGGGTTCATCCCGGGACGTTATCAATACATAATTGGCTGAATGATGGAAGTGTCTGACAACATAGATATTGCTTCAGTATGACCAGTTGAGTTAGCAATCTGTGTCTAACTTATGGATATCAGAATTTCTGGCAGTTTGGAATTAAAAAAAAAAAAAAAAATCGCTAGATTTATTATCATTGTTCCAGCAATATTATATGGTAATCATCAGAAGTCTTCTGTTGGTCCACTTCACAGTTTGATAAAAGTTAATGAATGTTGATAAAAATGTAATCAGCTCAATTCACATTTGTTTAAGAGGACAAATTAATGATAAAATTTCTCATTGAAAGTGCAGTTGAATAATTGCCTCAGAAAAAAAGGCCATTTTAAATCTCTCAAAAACTTTAAAATCGCAGGTGTGTTGTGAGACTTTAGATATACAGAATGTCATCTTCAATACAGTAAACAAGAGCAAAATGTATGTTTGTCATTTTCATGCTCTTTCCTTTGTACGTTACATTTTTTTTACTTTGTATTTTTTCTCTTCTGACTCATTTCTCTATTTTTCTGCATTCTGCATAAATGCAAGCATGTAAACATATAAAATAAATGGAATTTAAGAAAAGCACAGCAACTGTCTCTTGCTCACCCCCCCCCCCTTCCAAACACACACACACACACACACACACACACTCACACACACACACACATATCATACACATGCACACACACTCACTCACTCACTCATACATATCTGTCACATGTTCAGGAATATCCATATAAGGCCGCTTCTGTCCATCCATACATTTCTATATTCCAGAGGCACAACAGGTCATGCTTCTGTGTTGTGTAATTTATGCTTAAACACTCACAAACTCACCAACTTCTGCATCCTTGACTGTTAGAGCCCCTGATGTCATTAGTACAGTCCCCTAATTGGTCCTCTGTCAAAGCTGGCGTCGGTGTGTGTTGGCTAATTGCGTCTCTGACGTGTCGTCTCCCAGGAGGCCTGTGCTGCTAATTTCAATAAGAGTAAACAAGTGCTTGGCTCCTCTCAGAGAAACATGTTTTAATTAAAGAAGGAAGGCCACACACACTCACTGAGCTCCACACTTAGAGAGATGGAGAGAGAGAGAGAGAGAGACGACAGGAAATCAAAGTCTGTGTAAGGTTGATACACATGCATGCTTGCAATTTCAAAAGCCTTTGTTTGGTCATTTCATGTGATATTCACTCCTTTTATGGAGTGAACACAGATGAGTGTTTTGTTTTGACTTGGCTGCCTTGGCAGGATTACACACCTCAGTGCTGGTATACATCATCACAGTGACCTTTTATTCAGAGAGCGATTGATTAGGAGAGACTGATAAAGGTGGGAGGGTCTTCATGGGATTTACTGGCTCTATATTTTATCTACATTTTATGGTCTGGAGGTATGAGATGCAGGATTCCCTTTCATCACACTCTTCCTTCTTGTTCCCTACTCTTTCTCACTCACTTCATCCGTCTTCACTCTCCCACTCTCTCACTCTCTCACTCTTTCTTTCTCTCATGTCCCGTTCTCAGCTCTTATTGCTTTTTCATGAAGAAGTGTTAGCATGAAGTAGTAGTTGTGTGGTTTAATTGCTGATCTGTAATGTTCCCATTTGCCATGGTCAGTTTTTTTTTTTTTTTATTATTATTATTATTATTATTATTATTATTATTATTATTATTATTATTATTATTATTATTGGCAGCGAGTGGAGGGGGAGGGGATGTCCTTGCTATGCCAGTTCACCATGCTATAGGTCAAAATCCTCTCTAGTACCCTCATAATCCTTTTTGGTTGGTCTGCTCCTTCTGAAGAGGAATACAGTTTCATTGATGCCCACTGGTACTTGTCATTGTGCTTTCAATAGCCTTCTCTCCATCATTTCCTGTCTTAGGGCTTTCTCCTCTAATCACTCCTCCCTCTGAGAACCTGAGATTCATTTAAAGTTCATGTGTTATTGTTATGAGTTTAAACAATATTGAAGGTAATGAGGGATTTTCACTAATGTATTTAGAGACTATTGCACACCTGGGCTCCAGAAGCGCAGAGTTATGTGTGTGTGTGTGTGTGTGTGTGTGTGTGTGTGTGTGTGTGTGTGTGTGTGTGTGTGCGTGCGTGCGTGCGTGTGTGTGTGTGTGTGTGTGCGTGCGCGGTAGCAGCAGTAGGATTTATGAGTGTAATAACGAACGTTCAGATGCTTCATTGCAACACGACCGCGCTCTCCTTCTGACGCGCTGCTCACTTTATTAAAGTGAATGTGAGCACACTCACTATTACGGTCACTGCAACCTGTTCCTTCCCAATCCATCAGCGTGTCCATCTGTTCCTCTGGACGCCTCTGCTCCCATTTCTTATCTGTCTCTCTGAAACGCACTCTCTCTCTCTCTCTCTCTCTCTCTCTCTCTCTCTCCACAGACACACTCCTATTCCCTAACAAATGTCACTAAATATGTATGTGTGTGTGTGTGTGTGTGTGTGTGTGTGTGTGTGTGTGTGTGTGTGTGTGGTCATTAAAAACAAAAGGTTCCATTATTATACAGGAAAGACCTGCCTAGGAGTATGGTCGTTATCTCACCTTAAGCATTTTCCTCTTTATTGACGCCCATTATGAGGAAACAGCTTAACATGCCTTAATGTCCAAAAACAGCGATCAGTGATCACCATATTTGTCTGACGTCTCACGTGTCATAAGCACTGTCTCCAATCAAAAAAGCAAAACTGAAATTCAGTGAAAGAGGTCAGGTGTTGGAAATGATTTACATGTTTATTTGCATACAGAGCAGGGAAGTGAGATCCAATCTCAAGTGGTCACATGAGACACGGATTCTAAAGCCAGGTGTAAACGGACGTACTTAGAGCTGTCCACTTGTGATCGCAGCACCAAAATCGGATCTTAATGCAAGGTGTAAACAGGGCCTGTGTGTGTGTGTGTGTATGTGTGTGTGCATGCACTTACCTTCTCTTTTTTCCTATCAGTCTGCTCTGTGAGAAACCTGAGTAGACATTTTCAGCCAATAAGACAGTGTAATTAATTCTCTAAGGAAGTAAGGAAAAGCCCTGAACCATGACAGTACTGAAACCAGTGTCAATATTGTTTGACGCTCTTTCTTCTCTGACTCCAGACAATGATGTCCAAACTCAGACGGGAAACAGTAGAGTTTCTCACCAAACTGGAACCTATGTGAACAGGCCACAGACCACAGGCTGTTTGTGAAGAGCTAAATGAGCTGATGTTGGTGAAATGCAGTGTAACCATTTTCTGCTCTCTGTTTACTGTTAGTCAATTTCTCATGACACAGGACCAGTGATATTTACTGTGTTACGTGAAGTAGAACAGGAAGAAGTAAGGAGTTGCTGAATTTGTGTAGGTTTACAGAGTATGAGGGTGAAAGACAGGGTGTGGTTTGTGCTTTTTGAACAGGACTGTACATATTATGACAAAATAAGCAAGCAAAGCTTAACAGAGAACAAAAACTCATGCCTTGACCTCACTCTACCCTTTCACCACTAATGCTGACATAGTCTGACATAAGCAGGAATGCTCATGATACCTCTGTGATATTTATATCACTTTAATATTTCTGCTATTAGATTTAACAAACTGACTACAGACGTTATTGTTAATACTGACTACTAGTGTTGGTTATTGTTCTTGCCCTTGAATATGGTTCAAATCTTAATTCAGTGTTTTCTCCCAGGCTGAAGCATTTACTCCATGAGAAAGGGGATTAATGGCCCAGTGGGGAAACTGACAGATTAGACATGTCCTTATGTCATGATGGTCTTACTTTAGAACAGGTCCTGTGTGCTGTTGGCACTAGCTGCCTCAGGAACTGTTGACATGGTGAGTTTGACAACATTAAAGACAGACAACCAGTGCAAGAGAGTCCTCCTCTTAGAAGTTTTTTTAACGTAGAGAACTTAGAGTTACTCAGAGAACTGAGAAAGAACCCGTTTAACAGGAACATCATTCAATAATAATGAGCGTTTATTTTTGACCTCTTTTTCACCTTTTGTTAAATTAGAAAGGGGATTACTTTATTAGGTAGAGATTTTTTTTTTATTTCACTGTTAGAGCCCCGGGGTCTTAAAAGTTTGTGAAGATTTTGAACGTTGAACATATTCAAAGAATGTTATCATTATCAGCTCTATGCATTTCACAAATGAATGGCCTAATTTCAAACCAAGGAATTAATGGATTTAAATCACCTGACTTCCCACCTCTAAAACGATAAAACCTAATCGTTTTTCAGTCTGAGCAGGAAACGCTGTTCAAAGTCGGCTAAAATTCAGCTCTTTCAGGACACCCTCTACTTTAAAGCATTCACTGTGAGACTAATAACCAGGCTATTTACAAAAATGTACGGGCACCCCCCCCAAAAAAAACAGCCTACCTTTTGGCTGCACATCTTACCCTTTTAATCTGTTTCATATTTTCTATGAAAAGCTTAATTTTCATTATTTCATATTAAGTCTTGTTGTCTCCATGGACAGGTTAGCCTTGAAATTATTACATCAGTGTTTTGTACAGCCTGCAGAAAACAGAATAGTTAAACTTTAAACGCGCTGTGCCTTCACCAGACGTCTTTCATTTTTTTTCCTCCTCATATTCTTTGCTTTAACTAATTTAACTAATCTTTTAAAACAAAAAAGCAGCTCTCAAAACAGCCTCTTTTTTTTTTTTTGTCACAGTTAGGCACACTAGTCAAATTCCCAGTCGTCTATCTATCCACAGGCAGACTTTACCACCAAAAACCTTTCACTCTGTCTCCCGCCTGTTTCAGCAGACCATCATTTTCCAAGCTGTGGAACGGAACTGCTAATTTGCAATGGAGTCTGATTTTTTTTTCTCCTTAAAAACTGTTGCCATCTGCGCTGGAATAACAACAGAAGCAATGGAAGAATCAGTAAATATTGAGTTTTTAGTTGAGATTGAACTATTAATGAATAAGTGTGAATGATGGAAAATATTTTCATCTTATTTTCCAGCAAATGTGGGGTTTTTCTTTTTGTCAGAAAGCTTGTGCTCAGTCGGCTAACTCTATAGAAAAACATTGCAAGATTGTTTCACAACTTCAAGGGAAATGATTAATGAGGCATCAGGTCTCTTCACTGCCAGAAGCGATGGCCAGTCTAGGAAAAAAAAGTGATTTGACTCAAGTTAAATTGACTGTTTAATCAGGATAGTGAGCATGGAAAATTATTTGGTCCCTACAGTGATCTGTGGCATTGATTGTCTTAATCCAGGCCTCAGTGTTTACAGCGAGAAAAAGACCAAAAAAAAAAAAAAGAAAAAGGAAAAAACCCTACAAAATCTATGAGGTCACAAGGCCTCAGACATGACCCACACGGCTAGGCGCTTGAAATGAACAGTCCAGCGACTTTTCCCTCACAGACCCTCTCACCCTGCTCTGTCTGCTGTGTGTGTGGTCTATGCCTGTCATGAAGCATTTTATTTTCCCTCTACACCACACATTGCTGACTTAAACCCCGTTATGAAATGTAGACCACAGAGAAGATGGATGATCATTTTGCAGTAACAATGGCCAAGCCCTGTGAGGATTCTCGTACTGAAATTATTGACCTAATGGGAGATTTGTGTCCCTGCAGGCAGGTGGGTGAGAGAGAATGGGCGGGGGATGACGTCAACGTGAAGCATCAGAGGTTTTTGGTCAGCGAATTATGTGTGCCCAGCTGCTGGCAGGAGTGTGAGAGAGGGGCCAGGTTAGTGTGCTGTGGACCAAGTGTTCTGTCAGTCAGGCATTATTAGAACCCTGGTTACACCATATGACTTTCTCTCTCTTGGTTACATCACATGATTCTCTCTGTTCACATGAGGAGTTAAGTCAGAAAACTTGTCTACATAGCATTTTATGATGTATGATGCGGTCCAAATAATACCAGTCATGCCAAGATCACCTTCCTGTGTAGTCTAGTCACTGATTTGACATTATTATTTGTTTTTTGGTCACATCCTCCCCCAATCTAGATGTGACCATGTCTAAAGAAGTCTGATACGATTGGTTCAATGATCGTTGGTTACAGTCATGTTCTGTATTTTAAAAGGATATTAACACAATATGATCTCTCAGGTTTTTCTCACCCATTTCTTTCAAGCCGTCTAACCATGTAAAGATTTTTTGTCTTTGATGTAAAAGAGGATGATAAGAGACTGATTTTAGATGTTTAATGCCATTCGTTTTGAAGAAAGCTCCATTTAAGCTCTAACAAATTCAGGCCATTATCTGTGACTGCTGCCTCGGACAAGCCGAGCGTGGCAAAAGATGACCTGCGGTTTATCCGTGATGACAAGCGGAGTAACAGACAAAATCGTGTCAGACTCCACACCGTATCTACACAGATCAAAAACATCTTGGCCGTAAATTGACCACAGAAGTCCAATTACACCTACGTCCGTGGCCGATCAGGTCGCTTTCACGGCTGAAGAGAGACCGCTGCCGTCCGCTGGTATTGGATGTGCCTTGTGTAATAGCTCCTTTTCCCCCTTTTCTTTTTCTTTTTGTGTGGCAGAGGGATGACCCATCTGCCCCGCCCCCCGCCACGCCTGCTTTTGACCGAACATGTGGTCACCAGGCCGACTCTGTAGGTAGGAGAGACCAGTTTCCCCTTAAGAATCTACTGATGAACCTGAACAGTGAAACAGATTTGATATCTTTTTACGATGAGATCCTGTCTTTTAACCTGAACAGCCTTGAACGGAGAGCTCTCCGCCAACACCGAACACATGCAACTTAGTAGAATTGAATGTATGTTAAAAAAGTGTCATGGCTTACCCCCACTTTGTTTAGGTGATTGACAGAACCTTATGGTGTGAATTGATGATGGTGAATTTCCTTAACTGTTGTTCCAGCAGTAATTACTGAAAGCGTCTGTAAGAGATGTCATTTTAATGAACTTCTGAATCTCATCTCTTTCTAATAATAATGAAGTATTTGATTTGGGGGATTTGATTTGTAATTCAGTTTGGAAACTGTGTTCTCTGTAAATTTGTAATCCTTACAATCATATACGGTTTGTTCAGCATTGACGCAGGCACGGCTGGGGCTGACCGCTTCAGTCCTGAATGTATTTAAACCTTTTTCTTTGGAATATTTTCTCCTTTTATAGCCTTAATATATTTGATTACGGACCATTCATTTACCGGTTAAGTGACAATTAACTCATCTAGAGTGTAATTATTCCTCTTCAAGGTTGAATCATTGATCTTTTGAATATTCAGAGCAGATGTTTGGCCTTTAAAACGAGGTTGTTTGACTAAATCAACAATGCATTTGCTATTAAACAGGCCTTTTAAAGCATATTCACCTTGAAAAAAAATGTAAGTAAATTTAAGTAAATATTTTCATGTATGTGAAAATAAAATGAAACTGTTCAGCAAAAAACATCAGTGGATGAATATTTATTATGTTTCTTGTGCCAACTGAAAGGTTTCAGAAAAATTAAAGTAGATGCTGTTAAATGAAATGACCCTGTGAAGTCCCTCAGGGAAAAAAAACGAGTTCTTTTCTAGTGTCTCATTCCTTAGCAATCAACAGATAGATGGATAGACAGAAGAAGTTGTGTTCTCTTCAGTTCCCTTCCATGGTTAATGTCAAGTCTAACTACATGATTAAAAAAAAAATAAAAGTTTGGTTTAAGTGCTTTCATCACTCTCTGTGTAACTGAGCAGACCAGGGTGAATTTGTGGAGATGGATTTCACCCCCTTCTGAAGGGGCAGATTTGTTCAGCCCTGCTGGGCAGTAATGAATGTGAAAGTAGTGATAAAACATCACTACTTATTCCTGTCATTTTGACTTTATTGACTCTCTTTGAAGGTCGAAGGGTTTTATCTAGTAGTTTTCCACAACACCTTTCAACCTGACTGTTTCTCAAAATGACAACTGGTTAAAAAAGAAAAAAAAAAGAAAGAAAAAAAACGATATAAGTTTTACACATAGCCTTCTTTTCTCTTCCAAAGCCATCATTTCTCCAGAGAGAATGTTATTTGTGTCTTTAAATGTCCTGGCATTAAATATTGGAAAACAAGGGATTGACAGTACCAGACTTTCTCTTCAGACATGACGTATGCTCTGTTACAGTTCTTAAACACTCTGTGACATTTCAGACACTGTAGTTTGATTTGTATCCAGTCGGCTCCTAACAGGTGCTGACTTGCCGCCATTCTAAAAATACATCCACATAGTCGCTTCACAAAAATTACCCAGTCTGGGAAAAAAAGTCCCTGCCTGTAAATGTCTGTGCCCACAGATGGCACACTCTGCTAAAGTTGTCCCATTTCTCTCTCTCTCTGTCTCTCTCTCTCTCTCTCTCTCTCTCTCTCTCTCTCTCTCTCTCTCTCTCTCTCTCTCTCTCTCTCTCTCTCTCTCCCCCTCTCCCTCCCTCTCTCTCATTCTCTCTCTCTCTCTGTTGTGCCTCCCCCCGGTGAGAGTTATTGCTGTGAGTTGGCATCTCTCTCCAGAGGTGGAGGTCATAGAGGATAAGTGCCCTTGTGATGTAATGATTATGAACAGTAACCACACACACACTCACACACAAACAGAGACACAAAGATGCACACACACACACACACACGCACGCGCGCACACACACACACACACACACACACACACACACACACACACACACACACACTCACAGGTCCAGATGGAATCTCTGGGTGAGTGGCCCATACATTCAGTACATTCATGTCCAGGTGGAGAACAAGGTAATGGACTGGTGAGGGAATAAAGAGATAATCAGCATGCTTGGTCATTAAGGTCTCAATCTTGGGGGGACTGTGTGTGTGTGTGTGTGTGTATGTGATGGCACTCTCTTAAACATTCGTGGGTGGCACAGACTTACCCAAGTTTGACTTTTTTTTTTTTGGCTGCACTTGCGGACTAAACAGTTTGGTCTTTTGAAAAGGATTGTCTCAGCATGCTATTCTCTCCACAGCTTTCCATTTCTAAATGCTCATTTACACCTGGAAAACTCTCATTACGTCACTCAAATGCATTCAGAAAGGTCAAGGCTGACTTACTGAGCCTGTTGCCATGGTAATAATGATACCTTATCTTTCATAATGTCCAGGATTCCTTGATTGACAGATCAGAGTCCGCTCTTATGAAGTGAGAAGATGAAAGTTTTGTGCTGATCTGCTGTCTTTTTTAGACATTGTCAGGTCTGATACAGTAAAGATGGGCCAAGCCCACATAGCCAACAGAGAGTCCTTCAGCCTGGATCTGTCATCTGTTAGTGGGAAAGAGAAGACAGTTGGTTAGAAGTGTGATTATGATGGAGTGGACAGACAGTGACAGTGACAGTGTGTGTTTTCTCAGGTCCACTGCAAATTTATTATTCATCATTTTGTATTTATTTCATTTATTATCTATCTATCTATCTATCTATCTATCTATCTATCTATCTATCTATCTATCTATCTATCTATCTATCTATCTATCTATCTATGTCATTTGTTATGCTAATTATCTAATTACCAGAGAGGAACAAACAAGCAAACAAACAAAAAGACAGGTTAAACCGCTTAGGTTAAGCTATGTTTACAAATGTTGGACTGATAGAGAACCTGCTTGACTGCACGCACGCACACACACACACACACACACACACACACACACACACACACACACACACACACACACACAAACGGGTATTTTCAGGATATTATATTTCTGTTGCAGGGACAGTTCAGGTATGGAATTGAGTGGAATCTCCTCGTCCTTTATCAGGTTTGAAACTGGCTGTTGTTGTCGTCCACTATTATCACCTGTGCCTTCATTTGTTTTTTTTTATTATAAGTAATTGCCTTGATTTTTCAGTTTACAAATGGACAAAAAATTAGGAAAATATCGTATAATTGTGGACTGGCAGTGTACCATTAATTCAATAATGACATTAACTGTCATAACAATTAATTGCACAGATGAGAAATTTCATCAGCTGTCAGCTTTTCATCACTCAGACTGGTCTGTCTGAAACTTGACAGTTAACCATAAATGTGTTTATGAAGTCTGATGTTATTATGGTATTATGGAGAAAGGCATTTATTAACATTAGGACAAGTGCAATCAACGGCCACAGGCAGAATCAGCAGTCACAGTTTACCAGTGCAAAAAGCCTCTCTTGGCTTCAGTACAACCTACCTCATAACAGAGCCAGTGCCCATTCACCTCTGTGGGTTACCATGGTTATAGAATGCCAAAGGTGTAGCCAAGCGATATCCAGCTTCTGTTAGACTCAGGCAGCTGAAAATCAGTCATGCTGTCCAAAGGTCACAAGGAGCTTCTGGGGAGTCAACCATTGACTCTGTTTAAAAGTTAGGAGCAACAGAAACCTGGGTAACAACATTAAAAAAAAAAAAAAAAAAACCACCTCTGGGTGTTACTGGGTTGTCTTGTCCTAAGAGCAATTGCAGGAGGAGTTGTATGTTGTAGGTGCCTTAAAATTTCTCTCATTGTTTCTCCCTCTTATATCAGTGTCTCTCTCTTCTCCTCTCATTGTCTCTCTCTTCTTCTTTCCTTGTCTCTGTCTTCTTCTCTCATCGTCTCTGTCTTCTTCTCTCCTTGTCTCTCTCTTCTTCTTTCATTGTCTCTGTCTTCCTGTCTCATTGTCTCTGTCCTCTTCTCTCATTGTCTCTCTCTTCTTCTTTCATTGTCTCTGTCTTCCTGTCTCCTTGTCTCTGTCTCCTTTTCTCAATGTTTCTGTCCTCTTCTCTCATCATCTCTGTCTTGTTCTCTCATTCTCTCTCTCATTGCTTTCTTCATCTGGATGTCCTTCTGCAGCTCTTTACAGAGCGTTTATCAGTGGCCTCTTAGTAAACAAGTGAATTTGGCAAGAGAGAGAGAGAGGGGGGGGGGGGGCAGGATGTGCAGGTGAGAGAAAGAGATTTGAGGATACTGAGACCTAACATGAAGGTTGAGTAGAAGTAAGAGCAAGGCTCTTTAAATAAACTCAAGAGACTCAGATCACCTCAGATGATCGGAGCTGAGCACTGCAGGAAACACCACAGCAGAACCAGTGAAATTAAATGTGGTAACATTTCTAAATGTGTGTGTGTGTCTTTGTGTGTGTCTTTGTGTGTGTGTGTATGTATGTCTGCCTGTGTGTGTGTGTGTGTGTGTGTGTGAGTGAGAGAGAGAGAGAGAGAGAGAGAGAGAGAGAGTAAGAGAGAGAGAGAGAGAGAGAGAGAGAGAGAGAGAAGACGGATGAAGTGAGTGAGAAAGAGTGGGGAACAAGAAGGAAGAGTATGATAAAATTAAATCCTGCATCTCATAACTCCAGACCACTGAATGCATCAGAGCCAATTCAGATAAAATATAGAGCCACTAAATCCCGAAAAGACCCTCACACCTTTATCGATTTCTCCTAATCAATTGCTCTCTGAATAAAAGATCTCAGACGCTGTGAGTTCATATGTCTGTCTTGGTGCATAGATGTGTGTGTGTGTGTGTGTGTGTGTGTGTGTGTGTGTGTGTGTGTGTAACTGAGATGGTCAGAGAACTGAGATCTCCCCTGTTAGGCCAGTGTGAGACGTGTCATTGTATGTAATTACTTTCTCCCAGAATTCTCCTTTTAACGGATCCCTTGATCCATGTCCTTCCCCTGCATTCTTGGGAGATGTGAAAGAGAAACTTGGGGATTTATATGATCTGTCAACATTGTTAACCAAACAGCCTCACTGACTCAGAGATCTTCAGACTAAAGATCCTGCAGCCTTCACCAGAGATCAACAGTTATTGATCATGCAGTCACTGGTCTCTCCAAGAAACATTCAGACTAGAAGAGATTCCCATAAGCCTGTTCTCTGATTCAAACCTTTGTCACCTCGTTCATATGGAAGCACCTACATGGTGTTTCTGGGTTAGACACTACAGTGGAGAAGCACATGGACGCAAATATACACTGCTCCTGACAAAATACTCATTTTTTCTATCTCAGGATAAACAGGTATTTTCTGCAATGAGTGCAGTACACACACATACACACATGCACATTTTTTTTTTTTCATGGTTCATATGAATCTATTGAAAAGAATGGAAAGAGAATTTGTATGGCTAAAGAAAAAAAACAGTAAGAAAGAAAATCTTCAAGACAAGATAGGTTTGGAATACATAAAACCACGGAAATGTGAGCTTTTAGAGAGAGAGAGGGGAGGAAAGGAAAGAAAAGAAGGCCAGGGAACAAAAGAATGAGAGACAATCTTGAATTCAGAAGTAAAAGTTATTTTCTTCAGGAGTTGGACCAAGGCTATGCTTTATCAGTGTTTAAATCTTCAGATGAACTCCAGATAAACTCAAGGTAGTCAGCAGAAAGTGAGGGATTTTTTCTTTTCTTTTTTTTTCCCCAGAGCATATTAATGATGTGCATTTTCGTTTGCTCAGGAATCCTATAAATGAAAAGCTGAACAGCACAAAGAGACCAGCTGCTGCTCAGACCTCTAATTCTTCCCTTTTTTTTCCTGACCCTGGAGCGGTCTGAGTGAGGGATAGATCGACATCTCTGTAGCCAAAGCTGTGGGCCGGCGCTGACCTCAAGCCATGGCAACAAACAAACAAACAAACAAATGTTCAATTCAAGGTCACATCCCACGAATGTGTCCCCTAAAGGACAAGAAGAATAAGCCTTCTTAATAGCCACTGACAGCTGAGAAGGAGGGGGCGAGTGTTACTGATGTGGCAAAAGCCTTCCGATTGGCCTCTTGACGTTCTGTTTTGGCCAATAGTCTCTGAACCTGGGATAAGAGAGGAACCATTCTCATGAAGCTCTGACCCTGAAGGATGTTTTCCACTGGGCCTTAGTGATCACAGGTGACTCATGGACGTGACCACAAATCTACCATCTCTCCCTGTGTTCACTCTCTACATGTTCACTGTATTTAAATGGCCTCCTCTGTGTCAGAGGACGCTTTTATTAGTCATGTTTGTGTTTCTTAGTTTATTATTTTGGCAGAGGAGACTTAAGGGGAGATTTATAAATAATCAGAAATAACTGGAAAATTAAAACCTGAGGACAAAAAAAAATGAAAACAAACAAAACCAATAAATATCTTATTACCTGCTTCCAATATAGATGACCCATTGTTATAGGTTTATTTTAAATTACAATGCAGTTTAGTCCAAGACTCTTCTGAGTCATTGTCTGATATACTGTCCTGTAAAGAAGTTGTACATGCTAATGGAAAATTGCCATATATCTTATTATATGCTTCTGAGCAGTACAAGACACTTCTGACAGTTTTCACTCAGTAATGTAAAACAACAGATGTGAGTCACTATTAGTTTACTGAAATGAAGCACTATAAAAATTGTTTGGTCATTTAATTATAAGGAGGCAATAGTGCCTGATGTCAGCATAGATGAATATAGTGTCACAGCCTGCACCTCAGTTTGGACTTTTAGTTTGTCATGTCTTTGTGTGCCTGATCTCTGTCTGTCTCCGCCCCTCACCTGTTCCCGTTTGTCTAATTATTGACCTTGTTAATTTTACCCAATCCTGTTTTGCCCTGTTTAGTTCTCCCTCTATTTAAGTCCTAGTGTTTGCCTTGTCTTTTGTCTATCGTTGTTTGTGTTTTAGAGCACACTGTTACGCTGCACCTTTTTGTTATTGGTTTTTTGTTCCTGTTCTGCATGTGTATTTTGATCTTCAGTTCCAGTAAAGTCCTCCTTTTTCACTATCATCATCGTGTCTTTGCACTTGGGTCCTGCACCACACCACCAGCGTGACATATAGACCAAAGAGGAGATTGTTCCTCAGACCTTTGACTTTTGCACTCTGAAGACTTTCAGTCCTCATTACACATCTAACCTGTTAGCACTTTACCCTGAAGATGTTGGTCATCCTCATTCATGTGATCACCAAACAGCTCTTTCTCACAGTGACTTCACTTCATAGTTACACACTGTTCACCACAGAAGCTGTTCCCACTGAATTAAACCAATATCAGACATCTGATCTACATACATTATACACACACACACATATACACACACGCACACACACACACACACACACACACACACACACACAGATTCCGAAGTCATGACAGCCCAGCCCACGCACTTTTGTGGTCAGCATGTTTTAGGCAGCATTGTGTGAGGTGGGCCTGGTAAGATGCCATCTTTAAATTACTGTTGTCCTCCCTCTCTCTGTGAGTGGGTGAGCAGTGGGGCTCTGAGGGAGAAGATGAATGTCTTGGGTTTTCATTCCTACGGAGCCCCCCCCCCCCCCCTCCAGACCTGCATAGAAAACTCTGGAGACACTCAGACAATCTGGCATTTTTGGCACCAAAAAACCAAACGAGATTTTTAAACATACACAGATATTTTAAACATACCACCCTGTCCACCTTCAACATTTTTAATACACAATGTCTTTTGGACAGAGAAGAAGCATATTATGTGGCTTCTTGTCACTTATTCCAGTTTTTATACATCATTTTCCTCTTTCACAACACCACTTCAGAAGCTTCCAAACACACACACGCACACACACACACACACACACACACAGACACAGACACAGACACAGACCCTAAGCTCAGTCATAACAACCTATTCAAAGATTACATTTCTAACTTTTTAACACATATAATTTAGTATTGTAATTGAAAACTCAGTGTTTTAATGCTTTTTTTGTCCCTCACTCGGAGCCTTGTGGTTCATGGAGAAGTGAAGCTCTGTACAGCCAGTGCTCAGGGTTGAATTCCCCGAGAGAAAAGCTCAGCTGGAACACACGCTGGAAGCACACTGACAGGGAGTCTTCCTCAAAGATTCAAATTTGTGTTCAAGTAATCCTTACAGGAAAGGAATCATTTCCAATGAATACGTCCACTTAAATGTAATTGCTGTATGATAATTACTGCATGACAAGAAGCATTCTGACATTTCATGAACTTTTTTTTTTTTTTTTTCCTTTTCTCTCAGATGGATTATCTTAAGTGCTACTGAATTGCAACATGTTAAATGTACTTGCCTGCGGTTGTTAGATTTCCCAACCTTTGAATGGTGCTCACAGCGACGGGACACCACTTATAACTACTGCATTTACTTATCAGGACTGCCTGTTTTCACCTGTCAGTTTAGCCAAGCACATGTTATATGTATTCATTATGTAAGTCACTTTGGATAAAAGCATCTTCCAAATGAATAACTGTAATGGAAATAAACTACACTACTTAAACTACACTGCTTTGTCATGTTGTGCAGCATGCTATAGGGTTTAGCAATAAACAGTCTGAAATTTGGTACTGAATCAAAATGAGGGATAAAACAAACGTGAGAGACAGGTTTTCTCTAACAGCTTCGACCAGATCAGTGGTAGGAGAGATGGTTGTGTGGACAGAGCACTCTCTCCCAACGCGTTTCACACTCGGGAGCCTGGAGCGACAAATGAAGATGAATATAAACCCCGGCTGGTATGGAAAGCTCCGTTCACATCCAGTGTGCATCCAAAGCTACTCAGGCCTCAGTTCCATCATTTCTGCCTGGGACATTTAATCTCAGTGAAATTCCTCTTTTCCAGCTAAATGTCCTCCCTTATGCAATTGGTCATTTCCAACAGAGTTTTTGTGTAATTATTATTTATTTATTTATTTTTATTGCTTTTGTCTAATTGCAAAGCAGGAGTTGACATGATTTTTTTTGTTTTTTTTTGTTTTGCAAAGCATTAGACATAGCAGCTCAAAAGGGCTGTTGATTTTTGATTTTGCAACAGATTTTTTTTCAGAAGAAATATCTGTCTTCTATTCTGCAGGCTGTATGTTCATAAGGGGGTTCAAATAATTTAATTCATTTATAACTTTTGAGATTTTTTTCTAGACATGCCGACTAAAACACTGGAAAGAAAGACGGACTCTGACAGAGATAAGATAGAGATGGAGAAAGAGAGAGAGAATGGAGATGAAGAGCAACGTCATCTACTCTGGGTTACTGGAGGACAGAGGAAGAGGAGAACAAGCAGGCTTCTGCTGGGAGAAGACAGACTTTACTTTAGAAGACTACCACAACAGGCCTGAATGTTTTATGTCTACATTCACTCTACTGTGGAGAGTGTACCACACAGCCGCAGGGGACGTGGATTGCATATTACTCAAATATTACTCTCCTTACAGATGACTTGTAATCTTTATCCAGGCCGAGCTGAATTTGGGGATGAATAGCCGATGACTTTGTGCGTTTTAACCTCCCATTTTAAAGAAGGTGATCATCAGGTTGTTGGCCAAAACAATAGCACAAAACACCACGTGCACTTCTGAGTCTTAGGAAAACCATTTCTACTTCAGGTCATTCCTTCATAGTTCAGATGAAGTCATCTCCACCACCATTTGCAATCAGTGAACCAGTCCCCAGGGGGGATTTCAATCTACACGTCAGCTCCCAAGCACCAAACAACCCCAGACTCACGTCACTAACCGAAACACACCAATACAAAGATAAAATACACACTCCAATTGTGTAGAAAACTTAAAAAAAATACCACAATATCCCCAACACAAGGTGGGCATACAGATCATTAATTATCAGTGATGTACATGAACCAATGCAGTAAGTGAGCCCTCTTATTACCCTGTACTGCCTGTTTCTTCTTAACTGATAACACATATCCCTCAGTTAGTGATGGGTGAACTGGAAAACAAAGTGATAGCAAAGCTGGTATTGATAAAAAAGACTAATAAAACCCGGCCTTTAAAGTGTTTCATGTGTGGGTACGCAGTTGTTCCCAGGGTTACAATGGAAGTGTCTCTGTTTGCGGTTTGAAGGAAAAGACTGAGACAGAGCTTTAACCAATAAGCATGCGTCGTTTTCAAGCATATAACACTCCTGAGTTGTGAGGAAAAACACTGTTAGTGTGTGAAGCCGCCCTCCTCCTCAGCCCCTTTTGCTAACTTCCCGGTTTACTCCAAACAATGCCCATCCTGCATCATGGGCACGTGATTAAAGTCAAAAACAGCTCATGCACCTCTGAATGATGTCGACTGTGACTTAATGCGCAAAAATAAAAATAAATAAATAAATAAATAAAAAAATATCACCCCTTCGTACGTGGGATTCTTTGATGAAGAAAAATATACTGCATTAGCGGTACAACACAGCCTTAGGCCTTGCTAAGTCTCTGAAACATTAGCTCTGGGGTAGGTAAGCTCATTAGGGCATAATGGAGAACTAGGTAATAAGTTTGGATTAAATGCCATTTACATGCTCAGAAAAGGAAATTGGTGCCACATGGCATCTAATTACCTAGTTAAGTGTCTAATTTTAACTGTCTAATTAATCCATGAGGATCCATAGCCTCCCCCTGTCTTCTCTGCTGACTTTAAACGTCTTTGCTCATATACAGATGTGAATTTGTATGTATGTGTGTGTGTGTGTGTGTGTGTGTGTGTGTGTGTTTGGACCTTGGCTGGGTTAATCACAGTGTCTCTGAGTCCAAATCAAATGCACACTCCACTTTCAGTGGTTTACCTGCTGTGCACTGACAATGACGAGTCCAGTATGGGCCCTCTATTTCACAAGGTCTGACACACACACACACAC